>NW_011494460.1:118588-151740 GCF_000754665.1 Bison bison bison | reverse complement strand
GTCCAAGGGGGACTCTCAAGAGTCTTCTCCAACACCACAGTTCAAAAGCATCAATTCTTTGGCACTCAGCTTTCTTCACAGTCCAACTCTCACATCTATACATGACCACAGGAAAAACCATAGCCTTGACTAGACGGACCTTTGTTGGCAAAGTAATGGACATGTCCACACTGCTATATTTAACATGGATAACCAACAAAGGCCTACTGTATAGCACAGGGGACTCTGCTCAATGCTATGTGGCAGCCTGGATGAGAGGGGAGTTTGGGGGAGAATAGATACATGTTTATGTATGGCTGAGTCCCTTTGCTGTGCACCTGAAGCTATCACAACATTGTTGATCGGCTATACTACAATACAAAATTAAAAGTTTAATAAAAAAATAAAAAGAATCAGAAAGTGGAGAGGGGAGAGAGAATTTGTTTAAAAAAATGTCTTTGAAGAGAAGTATAGCCTTTAGGTCCCCACTCCCTTACTCTGGGTGACTTGGGTAGGAGGCTGCCTCTAGTTTAGGTCCAGGGTAGGAAGCTTCTTGAATATTCATTGGAAGGACTGATGCTGAAGCTCCAATACTTTGGCCACATGATGCAAAGAGCTGACTCATTGGAAAAAGACCCTGAGGCTGGGAAGGATTGAAGGCAGGAGGAGAAGAGGGCGACAGAAGATGAGATGGTTGGATATCATCACTGACTCAATAGACATGAATTTGACCAAACTCCAGGAGGACAGGGGAGCCTGGCGTGCTGAGGTCCCAGGGGTTGCAGAGTTGGACATGACTTAACAACTGAACAGCAACAAACCACCAGCCTCTCTCCCCTTGCGGGAGGTGGAAAAGCTTGGGGGTGGGGCTGAAAGTTCCAATGCTGAAACTTATAGGTTGTTTCCCCTGGCAACTTCCCACAGGAAGAACTTGTTTACTTGGTTAAGCCTTGTAAATCTAGGAAATCTAGGCTTACATTTTCAGAATGGCTTCTAGTTTCTTCTTATAATATTGTACTTTCAATTTTTGTTTGTTTCACTTTTGAAACATCTCTCTTAGTGCCTTAAATGCTTTCTATGCAGCCACTGTCTTCTTAGATGATGCCAAGAAAAAACCAAAAAGAAATCATGCTGATTTCCTCTCAAACTGAAACCACATCTCTACCAAGGGAAGTTGTCTTTAAGGTGCATCAATAACTGTGAAGAAGATCCGGACAATTCTTGTTGGTTTTTTTGTGCAGCTTTGGCTCAGGGAGGACTGAAAGGGAGGTTTAAGAATGATAGTTTCCACACTACTAGTAAAAGACTAGTTATTTTTTAGCCATGGTAATAAGTAAGTGCCAGAACTGGTGACAGAATCAATGACAACTGACCTGAGTGAATATAGTTCTGTGGGCCAACCAAGCAGAGTAAGAGCTTCTAACTTCTGAAAGTCAGCCAGACTCACTCCAATGAACTTGCTTTGGATGGTCAAACTCTGAGCAATAGTGTGACTCAAGTAGCCTTGCTTCCGCACTTAATGTCAACCCACTTCTCTAGATCTGCCCATCTCTAAACTCTGGGCTTCTAGAAAGTCTGCAGTGTCAGTGGTCTGTTCTGTGCATAGTCAGAATAGCTCTCCATAAGCAATACATTTAGCTTTGAGGTTTCGTTGCAGATTTTGCATAGCACTATCATCCTTTGTCTCTTACCATCGTATCTCCTGAACCTCATTTGCCACTTAGACGCAGATAGCATAGCAGTTATGATCTTGGGCTCTAGGCTAATTCTGCTGCATTCTGGCTGTGTGATCCTGAGTAATTTGCCCGGATTTTTTCATTTGTAAAATCAAGAGACTTACAGCATCTACCTTACAGGATTGCATTAAATATATGAATCACTTTAAGTGCTTTATAAATATTAGTTAGTATTACTATTTCTTGCTTTTATAAATACCTAGCATAAATTAAAACTTAAAAGGAAGTGAAGGGGTATCACTATTCCCTTACAATTCAAGGCTTTGCTTGGACTTTCCAACATCAATATTTTAAAAGTATAAGCTTAACACTTTTAAAGCTTGGAGGAGTTGTGTTTGTGTGTGTGTGTTTGTGCATGTGATATATATACATACAGACATACATATGCCTCTGTCAATTTTGAAACTATTCTCATTGTTTGAAGAAGAGCTCATATTCAGACTACATTCATAAGGGAACAAATATCTATTTAATATAGTGCATACAACCACAGTGTAGTATTATTAATAAACAAGTAGATGTTTCTTCGGAGAAGGCAGTGGCACCCCACTCCAGTACTCTTGCCTGGAAAATCCCATGGACAGAGGAGCCTGGTATGGTGCAGTCCAGGGGGTCGCTAGGAGCCGGACATGACTGAGTGACTTCACTTTCACTTTTCACTTTCATGCATTGGAGAAGGAAATGGCAACCCAGTCCAGTGTTCTTGCCTGGAGAATCCCAGGGACAGGGGAGCCTGGTGGGCTGCTGTCTCTGGGGTCATACAGAGTCCGACACGGCTGAAGTGATTTAGCAGATGTTTCTTGTTAAGGACTAGCATATTGAGTTCTATATTTTAATTATTTTACCAAGAATATTACATACATTGTATCATTTTATTCATTCATTAAATCATTTAACAAAATTTTATTATGTGTCTATTTTGTGCCAGGCAGTGTTCTTGAGGCTAAAATTAAATGATGAACTCTGGTATTGAATAAATTTCACTCATCTAGGTTTCCTTTTAAAAACAGAAATGTCATGGGTATAATTCATACGATTTATTATTATTTATCTTTATATGTATTTATATTTATGCTTATATTAAAGTTGTTGTTGTTTATTCGCTAAGTCGTGTCTGACTCTTTGGAACCCCATGGACTGTAGCCTGCCAGACTCCTCTGTCCATGGGATTTCCCAGGCAAGAATATTGGAGAATATTGAATATTGGAGTTTGCCATTTTCTTCTCCAGGGGATCTTCCCCATCCAGGGATCCAGCCTGTGTCTCCTATGTCTCCTGCAGGCAGATTCTTTACCCATGGAGCCATTACAAAACTAAAAACAGTACGACTGTTGTTTTGTTACATGAATTCTGTTACTATTGTTGGATTGACTTGTTATACAGTGACACTGGAATCACAGAGAAAGCCTGGCAAATTTTTGTGACATTAAGTTGGTGGTCAGGATTTCCAGGGGCAACAAGTCACAGACACTATGTTTCTGGCTCTTTTAATCCAATTTCCCATAAAGACCAATGAATAAAGTTCACTTCAACCCACTCCAGTGTTCTTGCCTGGAGAATCCCAGAGACGGGAAGCCTGGTGGGCTGCTGTCTATGGGGTCGCACAGAGTCAGACACGACTGAAGCGACGCAGCAGCAGCAGCAGCATGTATCATTTGGCAAATAACTGAATTGGCTCTGTGATAATCTGCTTGATTCTTCTTGTGTTTATTTTTTAATTTGTAGTATTTAGTGTTAATATTTGTTAGTCATTAATTTTAGAGTTGCATGGAAAAGTTAATACTATATAAGGGGCTTCCCAGGTAGTTCTAGTGGTAAAGAACCCACCTGCCAATGCAGGGGATGCTACAGATTCGGGTTCAGTCCCTGGGTCAGGAAGATCCTCTGGAGGAGGGCACAGCACCCGACTCCAGTGTTCTTGCCTGGAGAATTCCATAGACAGAGGAACCTGGCAGGCTACAGTCCATGGGATCACAAAAGAGGCAGATATAAATACTCATATACATTTTTATATCCTTGGTCATAGCTATAATGTGTATACACATTAACTGACAAAAATAAGTAGTGTACAATGCCCTATGGGAGTGGCGGCATGTTTTATATAAATTGTGTATATATTCTGCAAACACACTTTTTTTTTTCTGAACTGTATGAGGTAAATTACAAGTTACATTATACATTATGGCTCTTTTAATATTGTGAATTTTCTAACATGCTTACAGAAGTTATACAGTTCACAAATTTACATTGATAATCTACCATTCGTTTAGTAATTTTATTATTTTTTGATCTTAAACTTTTCTCGCATATTTATGTGTGTATACTTTAAATAATTTTTAAATAAAAGAACTTTCTCATTATGTTAAGTAACTGCCTTAAACATTATTTATATTCAAGTAGTATGTTGTATTTTGTGTAAATAAGAACCAACTAGATTCAGTTAAAAGAAATAACTGATTTTAGGAGGCATTTGGCTATGTGCTCGGTTGTGTCAGCTCTTTGTGACCCTGAGGACTGCAGCCCACCAGGTTCCTCTGTCTGTGGAATTTTCCAGGTGAGAAATACTGGAGTGGGTTGCCACTTCCTTCTCTAGGGAATCATCCCAACCCAGGAATCAAACCCACATGTCTTGCGTCTCCTGCATGGCAGACAGATTCTTTACCACTTGTGCCACTTGGGGAGTCTGATATTATGAGAGCCCTAAAAAATAACTCAGAAAACACTAATTGGAGAAGAAGGTTCAGTTTACTCTTTTCATGTCCATATGAACTATGTGGATGTTTTTTCATTTTCCTTTTCTTCTACCATATGAGGATAGTAAAAATAATAGCTTCCAAACAAGGTGACCAAGGTTTTCCCTTCCCTTCCTTTTCTCTGTTGAAGAGATTGAATGGAGCACTGGGGCAGTGACCACAGTGACTGCCAGATACCTGGAGATAGGTGCTCAGGGACTCACTCTGTTCCAAACCTGAACCTTGAGAACAAATATCAGGAAATGCTTTTTTAATGTCAAGATTCTGGTTGTATGGATAAAATTAAGTATTGTGTGATTTGGTAAAGGCTTGAGCCTACGTAGTAGTTCATTGTGAAAGGAAACCCTAATTTACTGTTTCAGGTTTAATACAAGGCCTTTTAATGAGTACATTTTGGTAATAATACCCAGGAGCAGAAAATCATTGGCAGAATTAAGTTGAAACAGGCCGGATATGATCTTTTTTCTTGTTCAAGTAAAATGCAATTTAGTCCGTTTAAGCTTGAGGGATACCTTCCCTGTCTCAGAACATGACTGCTGTCCCCTCAAAGCCAGCCAAACAAGTCCAACTTAACCTACTCCCTTCTGCTTCCTCTCTACCCCAGCTCCAGTGGCAGAATTTATGATAAAACACACTGCAGCTGTCTGCAAGTCTGATCGGAGTATTTCTCCAGAACTTCTCCTCTCCACAAGCCTTTATTCTAATCCATTTAGAATGGATTGCATGTATGTGTGTGTCCCTGGTTTTTATCCTTTTGGCTTCATATCTAGATTTTTAAATTTCTGTACCTCCTTTTAATTGAATAGACAGCCCACTTCTCTTCTCTACTGAAGTCCTAAGTTGAATGATGTTCTGTATTCAGCACAGTCTGCTAGCCTGAAAGGATCCCCTAGGATATCCTAGGCAGAGAAGGCAATGGCACACCACTCCAGTACTCTGGCCTGGAAAATCCCATGGACGGAGGAGTCTGGTGGGGTGCGGTCCATGGGGTCGCTAGGAGTCGGACATGACTAAGCCACTTCACTTTCACTTTTCACTTTCATGCATTGGAGAAGGAAATGGCAACCCACTTCAGTGTTCTTGCCTGGAGAATCCCAGGGACAGGGGAGCCTGGTGGGCTGCTGTCTATGGGGTCGCACAAAGTCGGACATGACTGAAGTGACTTAGCAGCAGCAGCAGCAGCAGCAGCAGCAGCAGGATATCCTAGGAGATATGTCAGTAGATATCTTCCTAGACACCAACAGGATATCCCAGCCTGACCTAGGTCTCAGGACTCCAGACCATTCTGTTATTTTATCTGAAAAATGGGCTTCAGCTGCTAGGCCTTAAGCCTTCAAGTTTCAACCTGTAGTACACTAATTCTTCTCATTGGCAGAGGACTTCAGTTGCAGAATCAACCGTTTGTACTAATCTCTACAGTCAATCAACAAATATTTGCTAAGTAACTACAGTAAGTCAGATATTGTGCGACGTGTAGGAATTCAAGAGAGCCAAATAAATAAGAACTTTTCTCTCCCTGCCTGAATTCTGAATAATTTAAGGAAAACCCAGCACAGGTGATAGAAATAAAAATATCACCTCTGTTGCTCATAGAGCAGGAATGAAGGCATAGATTTGTGAAAGAATCAAGCAGGCTGATAAACTGAATCTCAGAATTAGAAATACCTATTCGCATGGTCCCTCCAGTCCTAGAGCAGGACAGAGCTTTCCTGCTCAGGGACTTAGGTCCTAGAGGGGAAGTGAAAAACGCTCCCTTGGCAGGCAGCTCCCAAGAGAGAAAACAGTACAACTGAGAACGCCCAATTGTTCTTCCCAGCTTTCGTTTCTCTTACACAAGTGCACACTCAGTTGCTAAGTCATGTCTGACTCTTGTGACCCCATGGACCGTAGCCTGCCAGGTTCCTCTATCCATGTACTGGAGTGGTTAGTCATTTCCTTCTCTGGGGATCTTCCCAACCCAGGCATCAAACCCATGTCTCCTGAATTGCAGGCAGATTCTTTACTGCTGAGCCACCTGGGAAAGTCCTCTCTTACGTGAGGGATCTGTAAAGGGACAGAGAGATGCCATAATTGTGTTTGGGGAACTATATCTCTATGTCATCCAGAAATGGAGTAATGGAATTCCCTTCTGACCAATGCACTGTGGATACACTGGGGTACAGATGTGGTCCCTCCCCTCATGGAGTTTATAATCCAGTGGGGGAAGGCAGATATTAAGCATGCAATTACAAACGATAAAGTAGGATGGAATATTTTTTTCCTTTACCAGTCCTTTTGTCTCTGTTTATCTGGTTAAGACTGGGTAAATACTCCGACCCTAAGGTTTTCCTTTGTGTTCTTTAATCTAAATATCCTGTTGCTATTCATAGTCTTTCCTTACATTAGACACAATGCAACTGATTGTCTTATTTTACTAAATTATAGGCACTTTTCCAGGTGGCGCTAGTGGTAAAGAACCCGCCTGCCAACACAGCAGATGTAAGAGACATGGGTTCAATTCCTGGGTCGGGAAGATCCCCTGGAAGAGGATACGGCAACCCACTCCAATATTCTTGCCTGGAGAATTCCATGGATAGAGTAGCCTGATGGGCTACAGTCCATAGGGTCACGAAGAGTTGGACACGACTGCAGCAACATAGCACACATGCATAACCACTTTTCTGACATCCTGGAGATTATACCCAGGAGTGCTGTGTGTTCCAGACTTACCAGTTTCGTATTTGCAATCTCTTAACTGCCCCTTAATTTTGGGAGCTCATTGTATTCATCGTGTGTAGATTTTTACAAGTTTAAATCATAGATTTGTTTTCTTTAGTTTAAAATTTGTGGGCAGCCCTTGATGTAAACCAAGTAGATTTTCAGAAATAACAAATCTCTATCAGTTTGTATTGAAGATATATGATTAATTTGTAAAGGATTAATGATTAAATGGTTTATACTGTAAAGAAAGACAAGGCACATAGGAAATGTTATCAAAGCTGTAAGTTGAAGGAAGTGACACTGCTGAAGTCAGTCATAGGGCTTTTTAAATTTTTTTAAAAAATTTCACCTGCTGTGAGGAAATTCTTTGGAAAGCTTGTGTCATTTCTGATAACAGAATGATTTTAAAATGGTAGATTAACAATAGTTGTTAGAATGGTAAAAATGATCAGCAGTGATTGGTAGATTAAATGGCTGAATGTTGTTGTTTAGTTGCTAAGTTGTGTGTGATTCTTTGAGACCCAGTGGAACCCACTAGGTCCCTCCATCCATGGGATTTCCCAGGCAAGAATACTGGAGTGGGTTGTCATTTCAAATAGGAATTTGTCAGTTGTTTCTGCAGCGGCTAATCAGCAGAATATTTGGTGATACTTCTATTCATTAATTACAGAAATGTTTATGTTACACTGAAACATTTTTTTAATCTAAAATTGAGAAAGAAAAGTAGTAAAGTGTATGAAGATCAAAATATGAACAATTTTGTTTTTATGTACTTTAAAATTCCAATAAATTCTACTATGCCGGTGCTATGCCCAAAAGCATTTCATGTATAAGAAAACAGTTTAGATGTAATTATTTGGAAATCTGTTTTTCCTTCTGTTTAGGTGGATATTGTTAAAACTTTAGTGTTTTCGTTTAGTACATGTGTGCATGACAATTTCTTGATCGACTTGAACTTTGCAAGATGTGTTGTTGGAATTTTATGAAACATTCATAAATAAAAAACAAGTATTAATTATTATCCTATGCTTTCCATCCTACAATCAACAAATCTGTTGTCTCCACATTCAGAATGTGTTCTGAATCCAGCCACTTCTCTTCTTATCTGCCCTTACTCTCTTTATCCAACTCACCATCATCTCTTGGCTCAACTAATAATGAAGAGGAAAAGTTAAAATTTTACATGACCTCCTTCTCCTTCTGCCTCTGTAACTTAGCTTGCCCCTTGCAAAGTCTAGATCACGTAGGTCATGTAGTCTCAGAAAGTGGGGACCTGCAATACTAGGAGCTGGAGCTTATCTCACTCATCCTTGTCCTGCTCTTTGCAATTGCCCAGCCCCTGCAAACCTGCTTAATCATGCCTGTCCATGTAAAGGTCAGGCATCCCCCTCCCCATCTTGACTACTCTTTCTGTGCGCACGAAACCCCTTAGTTTAAACCAGCCTATTAACAGCTAGTGTTGCCCACTACAGTCTGTCTATAAAAACTCTGTAATCCCTTTGTTTGGGGCTCAGAGCTTGGAGTGTTAACTCCTCTGGGCCTGCTGGCATAATAAACCTGAGTTCTCTAACTCTCTGAGTGTGGTGCTTGGTTTCTCGAATACTGGTTTCTGCAGCAATAACATCCTAATTTCTTTTTTTAATTAGAAGATAACTGCTTTACAAAGTTATGTTGGTTTCTGCTGTACAATGAAGTGAATCAGCTATATGCATACATATGTCCCCTGCCTCTTAAACCTTCCTTCCACCCCCATCCTACCCTATAAGTCATCACAGCGCACTGAGCTGAGCTCCCTGTGCTGTACAGCAGCTTCCCACTAGCAATCTATTTTATACATTGTAGTGTATATATGCCAATTCTAATATCCTAATTCATTTCATCCTCTCCTGTGTCCACCCAACCTGTGTCCATGTGTCCATTCTGTATGTCTGTACCTCTGTTCCTGCCTAATTTGTTTCTTTGTCTCTTGCTTCTTCCATTTACACTGTAAAGTGAAAGTGAAAGTCACTCAGTCGTATCCGACTCTTTGTGACCCCATGGAATATACAGTCCATGGAATTCTCCAGGCCAGAATACTGGAGTGGATAGCCTTTCCTTTCTCAAGGGGGTCTTCCCAACCCAGGGATTGAACCCAGGTCTCCCACACTGGAGGTGGATTCTTTACTAGCTGATTCACAAGGAAAGCCCATTTACTCTGTGGTCTCCACATATTTCCTGCTCCCAGAATGATCTGCAGGTGTGAGCCAGGGTCTGTCACATCCTGGCTTTCAAGTTCTCGGTGCTTCCCATTACACAGAATACAATTCAAAGTCCCTACCATACCTCCCGGTTACCCCTCTGGCCTCATTTCGTACTGTTCTCGCTTTCCTTCCAGGCTTTCTTGCTGTTTTTTGAATATGTTCTGTCCTACCTTACGGTTCTTCCACTGGTTATTCTTTCTGCCTTGAATATGCAAAGTTCTTTGCATGCTCTGTTCCTGCAGTTGGAATATAGCTTTTATGTAGCCGGAACTTCTTGCTATTTCCCAGCTCCTGGTGTAGGAGTCACTCGATAAAAATTGCTAAATGGATAAACAGGCTGATGACAAAATCAAAGCCAACGTTCTATATTTTAGAGATGGCCCAGATAAAAGACAGTAATGGTGATGTGTAAGGAGAGCTTTCATGTTCTTCAATGCTTGTAATGTTTAAGTGTACTGTAGAAACTAGTGAGTACTAAATAGTCCATGAAGCTTTGGGATATAATGATGAAAGAAATGATGTGTTTTAGGTTGTTTAGAAATGAGAGCAAAGAGATGTGAAGATGAAAAATTAATCAAAGAAGATAAACCAGGCCATTTAGTTCTTTACAATTATTATGCACTTTAGTCATAGCTAGTCCCTCTTTTGCCTTTCGACTCTATGTAAGGTACAATCAGATCAGATCAGATCAGTTGCTCAGTCGTGTCCAATTATTTGCGACCCCATGAATCGCAGCACGCCAGGCCTCCCTGTCCATCACCAACTCCCGGAGTTCACATGTCATGTCTATTTATGATTGTCTAAGTTTTCTTTTTAAAAATCATTTGTATTCTTGGTACTTCCCCCAACTTTTTGTAATGATACTTAAATTTTTTTTAATGTAAATTTTCTCTATCTTCTTCCTATATTAAATCTATGTTTAAAGGATAACGTACAGTTGAAGAAGGGAATACTTATTATTTTATTCTTTTTTGAAAGCTAGCAAAATTTCATGGTTTTGAAGTCATGTATAGATGGTGAGTGCAGCCATAAAATTAAAAGATGCTTACTCCTTGGAAGGAAACTTATGACCAACCTAGATAGCATATTCAGAAGCAAAGACATTACTTTGCCAACAAAGGTCTGTCTAGTCAAGGCTATGGTTTTTCCAGTGGTTATGTATGGATGTGAGAGTTGGACTGTGAAGAAAGCTGAGTGCCGAAGAATTGACTCTTTTGAACTGTCGTGTTGGAGAAGACTCTTGAGAGTCCCTTGGACTGCAAGGAGATCCAACCAGTCCATTCTAAAGGAGATCAGCCCTGGGATTTCTTTGGAAGGAATTATGCTAAAGCTAAAACTCCAGTACTTTGGCCACCTCATGCGAAGAGTTGACTCATTAGAAAAGGCTGATGCTGGGAGGGATTGGGGGCAGGAGGAGAAGGGGACAACAGAGGATGAGATGGCTGGATGGCATCACCAACTCGATGGACATGAGTTTGAGTGAACTCCAGGAGTTGGTGATGGACAGGGAGGCCTGGCATGCTGCGATTCATGGGGTCGCAAAGAGTCAGACACAACTGAGCGACTGAACTGAACTGAACTGAACTAATAGGTGTTTTAGCTTGTTTATTTGTGATTAATGGTTCATCTTGAATTGACATAAAAGTGTAATTTCTATTTTATTTTACTGGGTCACATCTAGGTCATATTCTTCTGAAATTAATAAATGTTGCCTTTCCAACACTCAGATGTTCTGTGGAAAATGTAAGATTAAAACCAGGAAGGGAGTTGAGTTCATAAATTATTTATCTACCTGCTTATCATATGTCAGGTGGAAAACGAAGGCTCAAAGAGTTAATAAGAGAACAGGTGGTGAGGTTCTAGCTTTGCCTGGACAAAGCTTTCTCACTTGAACAGCAGGGAGATCCTGACAGCCATTGTTGCCACAATGCACAGACAGACCTTTGAAAGGCTAAAGGATTTGCCACTTGCTAGACACTTCAGTTCAGTTCAGTCACTCAGTCATGTCCAACTCTTTGTGCCCCATGAACCACAGCATGCCAGGCCTCCCTGTCCATCACCAACTCCTGGAGTCCACCCAAACCCATGTCTATTGAGTCCGTGATGCCATCCAACCATGTCATCCTCCATTGTCCCCTTCTCCTCCTGCCCTCAATGTTTCCCAGCATCAGAGTCTTTTCCAATGAGTCAGCTCTTCACATCAGGTGGCCAAAATATTGGAGTTTCAGCTTCAACATCAGTCCTTCCAATGAACACCCAGGACTGATCTCCTTTAGGATGGACCGGTTGGATCTCCTTAAAGCCCAAGGGACTCTCAAGAGTCTTCTCCAACACCACAGTTCAAAAGCATCAATTCTTCGGTTCTCAGCTTTCTTCACAGTCCAACTCTCACATCCATACATGACCACTGGAAAAACCATAGCCTTGACTAGACGGACCTTTGTTGGCAAAGTAATGTCTTTGCTTTTGAATATGCTATCTAGGTTGGTCATAACTTTCCTTCCAAGGAGTAAGCGTCTTTTAATTTCATGGCTGCAGTCACCATCTGCAGTGACTTTGGAGCCCAGAAAAATAAACTCTGACGCTGTTTCCACTGTTTCCCCATCTATTTGCCATGAAGTTATGGGACTGGATGCCATAATCTTAGTTTTCCAAATGTTGAGCTTTAAGCCAACTTTTTCATTCTCCTCTTTCAATTTCGTCAAGAGGCTCTTTAGTTCTTCTTCACTTTCTGCCATAAGGGTGGTGTCATCTGCATATCTGAGGTTATTGATATTTCTCCTGTCAATCTTGATTCCAGCTTGTGCTTCTTCCAGCCCAGCGTTTCTCATGATGTACTCTGCATAGAAGTTAAATAAGCAGGGTGACAATATACAGCCTTGACATACTCCTTTTCCTATTTGGAACCAGTCTGTTGTTCCATGTCCAGTTCTAACTGTTGCTTCCTGACCTGCATACTGATTTCTCAAGAGGCAGATCAGGTGGTCTGGTATTCCCATCTCTTTCAGAATTTTCCACAGTTTATTGTGATCCACACAGTCAAAGGCTTTGGCATAGTCAATAAAGCAGAAGTAGATGCTGAAAAAAAAAAAAAAAGCTTTTTCCATGATCCAGCGGATGTTGGCAATTTGATCTCTGGTTCCTCTGTCTTTTCTAAAACCAGCTTGAACATCTGAAAGTTCACAGTTCACATACTGCTGAAGCCTGGCTTGGAGAATTTTGAGCATTACTTTACTAGCGTGTGAGATGAGTGCAATTGTGCGGTAGTTTGAGCATTCTTTGGCATTGCCTTTCTTAGGGATTGGAATGAAAGCTGACCTTTTGCAGTCCTGTGGCCACTGCTGAGTTTTCCAAATTTGCTGGCATATTGAGTGCAGCACTTTCACAGCATCATCTTTCAGGATTTGAAATAGCTCAGCTGGCCCCTTGGCCTAGAGTAAATACACAATGCCTCTTAAGGGAGCAGTTTGTTGGAAGAAGGATGGACTCTTTTAGTCTTGTACCCAAAGGGAAGAAAAGTAAAATAAGACTTCATGGAAAGGAAGCCTAATGTATGTCTGAGAATACAACCACAAAAATTTTTTCAATGATTTTATGAAGTATGTAGTATCGAGAGAGTCAATTCCTAGGCAGGTTGATAAGAAGTCCGGGGTCCTTGAGGAGGAAAAAGAGGTCTGGGGCTCTCGAAGAGGAGATATGGGTTTGGAATTCTCAAGGAGGAGGAAAGGACAAACATTTTTTTTTCTCTACATTCCTTAGTCTTAGTCACATAAAACGTTTTTTTTCTTTAAGCCGGGAACTGATGTTTACACAACGAACAACTCAGTTTAAACTCTGTACTTAAGGATTATATAACAACAATGTATCCTGCTTGAGGACAGTTTCTCCTTCCTGAAAACCTTCTGGCTAATCCTGTTATCTTAAAATGTAAATTATGGGAGTGGGTCTAGTAAGACCTTTACAACCTTGAGACATTCTTTTGATTTATTGTAATAACTAATTAAAAAATATATAACTCCCTTGCTCACACTAGCGAGGGGGACATTCTCCATCCCCCTTCTGATGTCGATGCCAGAAGCGTTCTCTTCCCTTTTTTCACTTTAATAAAACTCTGCTACACAGAAGCTCTTGAGTGATCAAGCCTGATCGTTGGTCCCGAAGCTAAATCTTCTTCGGATATCACGAATCTGACACTGTTCACTATAAGCTATTAGTATCATTATTCTTATTGTACTGATGAGAAAGCTAAAGCACAGAGAAGTTAAACAGCCTGTTCAAGGTCACACAGCAAGTAAGAAGTAGAAGCCGCAGGGATTTGAGCCTAGACAATCTGTCTCTGGATTCATGCCCTTAATGCTACTCTCTGCTGCTTCCCACACTGACCTAAAAGTGTGTTTCTCTGACATCAGCCAGCAGCAGAATCACCAGGCAGAAATTAAATGGGTCACAGTCTCCGATGGAACGTATGCCTGTCTTTTGGTAGTGATAACCCGAGGACTTTGTATTGCTAAGTTGCAGCTGTTGTTCAGTTGCCCTGTCATGTCCAACTCTTTGCGACCGCATAGACTGCAGTACACCAGGCCTTCCTGGCCTTCACTGTGTCCTGAAGTTTGCCCAAGTTCATGTCCATTGCACCGGTGATGCCATCCAGCCATCTCATCCTCTGATGCCGTCTTATCCTTCTGCCCTCAATCTTTCCCAGCATCAGGGACTTTTCCAATGAGTTGGCTCTTCATATCAGGTGACCAAAATACTGGAGCTTCAGATTCAGCATCTGTCCTTCCAATGAGTATTCAGCATTCATTTCCCTTAAGATTGATTCGTTTGATCTCCTTGCTGACCAAGGAGGGACTTTCAGGAATCTTCTCCAGCACCATGAAGGCATCAGTTCTTTGGCGCTCTGCCTTCTTTACAGTCAAGCTCTCACAACCATATGTGACCACTGGGAATACCAGAGCCCTTACTATATGGACCTTTGTTGGCAAAGTAATGTCTCTGCTTTTTAACACTGTCTAGGTTTGCCATAGCTTTCCTTGTACTGGTATAGATACCACTTATTTTTATTTTTGTATTTTGAGTGATCTTACTTATTTATATATTTACTTACTTTTTGCCTTTTTAAACTTTTATTTTTGTAGTAAAATATACCTAACATAAAATGTACCATTTTAACCATTTAAAAATCAATAGTGTTAAGTATATTTACATTGCTGTGCAATCTCCAGAACTTTTTCATTTTGCAAAACTGAAACTCTATGCTCATTAAACAACTCCCCATCACCTGCTTCCTCCAGGCCCTGGCAACCACCATTGTACTTTATGTCTCTATGAATGTGATTAATCTAGATGCCTCATATAAATAGAACCATATAGAATTTGCCCTTTTGTGACTGCCTAGTTTCACTTAGCATAATGTCCTCAAGATTCATCCATAATGTAACATGTGTCGGAATTTTCTTCCTTTGTAAGGCTGAAAAATATTCATCATATGTATATGAAAGTGAAAGCTGCTCACTCATGTCTGACTCTTTGCTTTGACCCCATAAACTATACAGTCCATGGAATTCTCCAGGCCAGAATACTGGAGTGGGTAGCTGTTCCCTTCTCCAGGGGCTCTTCCCAACGTAGGGATCAAACCCAGGTCTCCTGCATTGCAGGCAGATTCTTTACCAGCTGAGCCACCAGGGAAGCTATGCCACATTTTGTTGATCCATTAATTTGTTGATAGACCTGTGGCTTCCTTCCATCTTCTGACTACTGTGACCAATGCTTCTATGAATGTGAGTATACAAGTGAGTTTATTCATTTTAAACATTGTTTTCATTTTTATTAACTAGGTTACTGCGCCCAATAACTACTTTTTATTTCTACCTTTTAAGTTTTTCTCCATTTAAAATATTTTTATAGACCAAATTACATTTATTCAGAAATTTTGCATTCTTTTTGTGAATACTCTTATTATTGATTTGCCTGGTTTTGTCTGTCTCATTAGTTTAACTTAGTTTCATGTATAAAATAAGGAAGCTCTACTAGGTAAGAGATTTTTATGTTTTTCATGAACTTGAGGTAAGAGTTGTTTGAATATTTGAGTCAGATTTTATTTCTTGACTGTATTTGAAATATATTTTATTTGTTTAACTACGAGAACACCCAAATGTGATCCAAAACAAATTTAACCTAACAAAACCCTCCAGCACATTAAATACGCTGTCAAGTTAGCGCACTCATCGTAATTCAATTATTCATCATATGTTTATTGAGCTCCAACTTTATGCCACCGCTGTGCTAGGTGACAGGTGAATGGCCTGTCATGGCCCATATCTTCAGAAGGGCTTTGGTCCACAGGTGAGACATATATTAAAAATAAACAGACACATAAAATACATTATTGCCAGCTGTGATAAGGTCTGAGGGGAAAGAACAGGGAAGAGTTAGTTAGAATAATGAGTGAGAGTTTTATTTAACAAGTGGGGGGCTGGCTAGGAAAGGGCTTTCTCAGTGGGCACCAGGTAAAAGTGGGGCTCAATACCAGGTCAGGTTAATGTAGAGCCAAGAGTTGGGCCAACTGTCTTTTGTTTGCCCTTCCAGAACCATCCTCCCCCTTTCTCTACCTCTCTCTTTGCTCTGAGCGGCTGACCTGAATGGACTACAACAGGTAGTTGAACTTCCGTGGTTCCCTCCCAGGGGAGTGATTTTGATCCCCAGGGGACATTAGACAGTGTCTAGAGACAACTTCAGTTGTTGCGATATCTCCCGGAACGCTGCTAAACACCCAGCAATGCACAAGGCGGCCCTGCTTGTCCACATAGAACTACTGGCCCCAAATGATGACATAGTTCCATGGTAGAGAAACCCAGAGGAAGGAGGAGAGTCATTTTATTCTGAGGGATTTTGTTCCCCTCGCTCCTTCCTGCGGAGTTGTCTTCAGTTGGCTGTATCTCTCGCCTGAAGGTACCTGCTCCTTACGAAGGCAAACCTCTGCCTGACTCTCTCCTTGTTACTGAGTCTAGGAGTGCTAAGCACTAACCCCTGTGATTCCTCTGTCATTTAGTCGCTCAGTCGTGTCCAACTCTTTGTGACCCCATGGACTGTAGCCTGCCAGGCTCCTCTGTCCATGGGATTCTCCAGGCAAGAGTACTGGAGTGGGTTTCCATTTCCTTCTCCAAGTTCCTTTGTATCTATATCTTTGTAAATAATCCCTTTGCAAATAAATTCACCTTGAATTATTCTTTTCAAATGTGCCATCTCCTTGTTGGGAGCCCAAGGCTATTCCTAATAGGAGAAATGACCTGTGGAAAGACTTCAGGAGATAGAGTCGTGGGAGGGAGATGCTCCTGTTAGAGTTGCTGCACAAGGCGGAGAGGAGGGACACACAGGCATTGGCTTTTCCTTGTAACCCTCATCTGACCTCCTGTAGTGCCGCCCCCTTGGCTGATCCCAGTCAGAAGACAGCTAATATGAGTGTCTGGAAAATGCAGACTACATGAGGCAGGGAAGGATAAGGAATGGAGCCAGGGCAAATACAACACAAATAGGCTTGCAGAGGGAGGGTAGGCCCGGAATAAGAACATGTAGGAGGTTACTGCAGTGGCCCACAGGGAGCCTGATGGTGTCCTGGATTGGGGTAGAGTGATAGAGTAGAGACAGAGAGAAGGGAATACAGCTTCTCCCAACATCTTTGGATGTATAGTTCAGGGAGCACAAATATAATTGCTGTAGGACCCATAAGGGTATGGAGTGGAAGATTGTGTGTGTGTGTGTAAGGTTATCTGGAAACAGTAAACCATCTAAAGAAGTAGTTATAGGCAGGAATACGATTTTTGCAGATTCTCAGAGATTTCAAGAGAAATCAGAAATCCAGATATTTTTATGTCTACAAAAAATATTTGTTTATTTCATAAATTAATAAATAGCATGCTTACTTAAATCTACCAGAATTTTGTAAAGGTTTTACAGAACAATAGATAAAATTTTCTTATACAGCAACAATTTCAGGGAAAAAAATAGCTCTCCAATGCCATGAATACAAACTAAATGGACAAGTCGTTCTGAAATAATGTCAATATAAGAGCACAAGAAAATACACAAATAAACATAAGATATAATTGGAAGTGAGCTCTGAAATGGCACACTTAAGATTTTGTGCCATCTAAGAAATGCAACAGATTTTTACCATCCTTTAGGTGACCTACCCTGCTGCTGCTGCTACTGCTGCTAAGTTGCTTCAGTTGTGTCCAACTCTGTGCGACCCCATAGACGGCAGCCCACCAGGCTCCCCTGTCCCTGGGATTCTCCAGGCAAGAACACTGGAGTGGGTTGCCATTTCCTTCTCCAATGCATGAAGGTGAAAAGTGAAAGTGAAGTCGCTCAGTCGTGTCTAACTCTTCAAGATCCCATGGACTGCAGCCTTCCAGGCTCCTCTGTCCATGGGATTTTCCAGGCAAGAGTACCGGAGTGGGGTGCCATCACCTTCTCCGACCTGCCCTAATGTTCTCTAATTCTTATTTTTGTTTTTTATTTTTTAATCAATTATTTTAATTGGAGGATAATTTCTTTACAATATTGTGGTGGTTTTTTGCCATATATCAACATGAATCAGCCACAGGTGCACATGTTTCCCCCTGTCCTGATCCTCCCTCCCACCTTCCTCCCCACCCCATCCCTCTGGGTTGTCCCAGAGCAACGGCTTTGAGTTCGATGCCTCATGCATCAAACTTGCACTGGTCATCTGTTTTACATATGGTAATATACATGTTTCAATGCTGTTCTCTCAAGTCATCTCACCCTCGCCTTCTCCCACAGAGTCCAAAAGTCTGTTCTTTATATCTGTGTCTCTTTTGCTGCCTTGCATATAGGATCATCATTACCGTCTTTCTAAATTCCATATACATTCATTAA
Source organism: Bison bison bison (assembly GCF_000754665.1). Taxonomy (NCBI): domain Eukaryota; kingdom Metazoa; phylum Chordata; class Mammalia; order Artiodactyla; family Bovidae; genus Bison; species Bison bison. The sequence goes on along the minus strand of NW_011494460.1, from coordinate 133,435 downwards.
TATACTCTATTGGTGTTTCTCTTTCTGACTTACTTCACTGTATAATAGGTTCCAGTTTCATCCAACTCATTAGAACTGACTCAAATGAATCCTTTTTTATAACTGAGTAATATTCCATTTTGTATATGTACCACAACTTCCTTATCTATTAGTCTGCAAATGGACATCTAAGTTGCTTCCATGTCCTGGCTCTTGTAAACAGTGCTGCGATGAACATTGGGGTACACGTGTCTCTTTCAATTCTGGTTTCCTCGGTGTGTATGCCCAGCAGTGGGATTGCTGGGTCATATGGCACTTGTATTTCCAGTTTTCTAAGGAATCTCCACACTGTCCTCCATAACGGCTGCACTAGCGTGCATTCCCACCAGCAGTGTAAGAGAGTTCCCTTTTCTCCACACCCTCTCCTCTCCAGCAAGAAACACAGATTTTTAAGTAAAATCTTTCAATTTGTAAACAATGGCAATTAATTAAAAAACATACTATGAACTAAACTGAACTAAACTGGAGTCTATAGAGTGATGAGTTTACAACATCCAACATACAACTTAAATACACTATTGCATTCTATAAATGAGACATAGGATAAAATTTCTAGCTCTGCTTTGATTGCTTTCAGAATCTATGAGTCAGTTTCAGAAAAGAAATGTATTTTCAAAAAAAAAAAAATATATATATATATACAGAACCAGATTTCCTGATGGTAATAACAGGTCCATGGCTGTCTTCCATCAGTCAGGATTGAAAATATCCGATTCATCAAAAAAGCCGTGTTGCATTCACCAATCATTTTTACTATAAACAAATGGTACAAACTTAAATCTGCATAATGTATTTGTAATGAATTAAACATGGCTGTACAGATTTTATACACTGGACTCTGTGGGAGATTTTGCTTAGGAAAAGAAAAAAGGATTTCATTAAGAAAATCGAAAACAAGTTAGACTAGATAAATGCACTAAGGGTTTGTGATTGGAAAACTGACAACCAGAAGGTCTGACGCTCAGGACTCAAATGGTTAGAAAAACCAATTTGTCAGCAGCAGTCCTTATGTACGACTGGCCTGTTCTCTTTGTTAAAACTGGGACTAACGCACAGTTGAGGGCTAAATTACTCCAAGTAAAATCAACAAATAATTGTGACACGCTGTCTCAAGAGATGTGTTGATGCCAGGGAAATCAGACCTACATAGAGAAGTAGCAATTATAAAACTGGAGACTAAGCCAACAGGTAATAGACCTTGACCAAACCACACTTTAATAGAAAATAAAAAGAAACCAACAACCCCAAAGTTCCCATCTCTAACAAATCAAATTGCCCGCATGCATTTTTGTTCCTTTTTAGCTGTTATTCCAAAGTAATTTTTGCAAAATGGTAAATGCTGGTCCAGTAGTCATGTGTGGATGTGAGAGTTGGACCTAAAGAAGGCTGAGCGCTGGAGAATTGATGCTTTTGAACTGTGGTGCTGAAGAAGACTCTTGAGAGTCCATTGGACTGCAAGGAGATCAAACCAGTCAATCCTAAAAGAAATCAACCCTGAATATTCATTGAAAGTACTGTTGCTGAAGCTGAAGCTCCAATACCTTGGCTTGTAAAGAACTGACTCAATGGAAAAGACCCTGATGTTCGGAAAGATTGAAGGCAGAAGGAGAAAGGGATGACAGAGGATGAGATGGTTGGATGGCATCACTGACTTGATGGAGATGAGTTTGAGCAAGCTCTGGGAGTTGGTGATGGACAGGGAAGCCTTGTGTGCTGCAGTCCATGAGGTCTCAAAGAGTTGGACACGACTTAGTGACTGAACAACAACAAATGCTGGTAGTTAGAGTTGTGATGCATGTTGTTAGAGGTTTAGGTTTCTTGCTTGGAGAATCCCATGGACAGAGGAGCCTGGTGGGCCATAGTCATTGGGGTTGCAAACAGTCAGACACGACTTAGCGACTAAGCAACAACAAGAACAAATGCTGGTAGTAGAGTTGTGATCCCTTTCAGACTTTAAACTAGTAATGTGTCCTCTGGGCTGGGTCTTAGGAAAGTTCTTTGGGCCCTAGGATAAACTCCCAATTTCTTAAAATGGGATATAAGCTATCTGTCCCCTGCTTTTCCACTGAACCTCAACTCTAACCTCGTCAGCACTGGGCTCTTGTGCCCATGAGCTCTTGTGCTCCAACAATATTTCAGTACTTTCTGTCATCCAAATCCGCCAGTCTGTCCCATGCTATCTTGGGCATGATTATGGGGCCTCTTTTATATTGAAAGTTCTTTTAAGCCTGCATTCACCTGTTACTTACTCCAAGAAGCCTTTCCTACCTGCCAGGTAGGACTGATTGTTTTCTCCTTTGTAACTCACGGAACATGCTTATATTTCTCGCCAAGCTTCTCAAGGGCTCAGTCCATGATGGATGTATATGTATCTCTCCTGTGTCTATTCCAGTCCCAGCTGCAAAAGAAGTGCCAAGTAGATGTTTAGTGACTGAGTGATATCTTCTTTTTTATAGACTTTTCAAGGATGTCAGAGCATCCTTGTGTGTGTAAATTATTACGTTCAGTCTTTCACCACATAATTATTCAGTGTACCTCCTATGTGTCAGGCACTGTTCTGGGTGCTGAGGATACGAATGTATCCTCAGATGTAAATAAAACATTGTCTCCATCCTCACACATTTTAAAGGAGAAGACAGAAAATGGACATGTAAACACTGAATATATCAGGAAGCAGTAACTGCTGTACAGCCACAGAATAAAGGATAAAGGTGCTGTGGGTTGCTATTTTAGACAGGTTTATCAAAAAGTCCTCTCTTGAAGCCCTTCCCATGAGATCTGAATGAACTGAGGTACAGATAATACACATATTAAGGAATAGAGTCTTAGAGAGGATGAACAGCAAGTGGGAAAGTTATGAGACGGAAGCATTCTTGACTATTTCGAGAAACAGTAAAGAGGCTGGAGGGAGAAGGGAGTGAAGGAGAGAAGGGTAGATTATGAGGTCAGTGAGGGAGCCAGGAGTCAGAGCCTGGTGGACCTCGATAAGGAATTTGCATTGTGTTCTCAGCGTGATGGAAGCTATTGTGTATTTTGTGTGGCGAAGAGACATGGTATAATTGATCACGGTGGTTGCTCTGGGGAGAACAGACAGGACAGGAGCAGGGAGAAGCTGCAGGATTGTTTAGTTTGCTAGGGCTGCTGAAGCAAAAATACCACCAGGTGGGTGGCTTAAACTATGGAAATGTACTGTCTCACAGTTCCGGAGGCTTCAAGTCCAAGGTCAAGGTGTGGGCAGGACTGGTTCTTTCTGAGGCTGTGAGGAAGCAATCTGTTCCAGGCCTCCCTCCACATGTTCCCTCCTCCTCCCAGTAAGAGTTTAGGTCATCTAGCCCTTGGTTCGGAGAAGGCAATGGCACCCCACTCCAATACTCTTGCTTGGAAAATCCCATGGATGGAGGAGTCTGGTGGGCTGCGGTCCATGGGTCGCTAAGAGTCGGACACGACTGAGTGACTTCCCTTTCACTTTTCACTTTCATGCACTGGAGTAGGAAATGGCAACCCACTCCGGTGTTCTTGCCTGGAGAATCCCAAGGATGGCAGAGCCTGGTGGGCTGCTGTCTATGGGGTCGCATAGAGTTGGACGCGACTGAAGCAACTTAGCAGCAGCCCTTGGTTCTGGTCCCTCTCTCTCCAAGGCCTGCAGCTCAATTGCCAACTCCTGACAGCAGAGGCTCTTTGGGAGGCTCTGTAGGTAGCTGTAGTTGATCACTATTCTTATTGTTAGGTCACCTTCTCTCCAGGATGTGGGAGAATCACCTTCTCTTCTTCTGGAAATCTGAATCTTCTGGGTTATGGAGTAATAGAGCTCTGCTGGGAGTTGTTGCAATTGTGAACATCTGTCTTCAGAGATCTGTGTAAGAGTGGCCATAAGTCAAGGAGAATCTGGATAGTCTTCACCTTCAGAGTGCTAGTGCCAACCCAATGGGAAGACAGTTCTTAGGAAGTGGATAAGCTTCATCAAAGACCTCCCCAATCTCATTAAGGTAGCTACTTTACAGGGAATGACTGGCTGCCATAGAATTCTGAAGAGTCCATGGGCTTTAGTTATTTATGATATGGACACTCAGCCTTGGAAATGGGTTCTTGCTTATAAAGCCATCACATTTCTCATCACCTTTGATGGGCTCCTCTGGAGCAGAAACCCCCACCAAGGGTTAGAAAGAACCTAAGAGAAGAATTTCCACGGGAAGTTTGTCTCCAGAAGTCATCTTCACTCTAGTGGTCCACTTGTATTGAATTTAAATTATTTTCTCTGTTTTCAAAAGACATGGCAGAGTATGTTCTCCAAGATATTTGTTTGAAAGATTCTGCATTAGTCTTGGGAAAGTGCATGGTTGGTTCTTAGCATATCGGATGCTAGGAATTTTAGGCAACTGTCTTAAAAAGGGTATGTTTAATTATTTAAGTCCTCAAGTAAATATTGGAGAAGGCGATGGCACCCCACTCCAGTACTCTTGCCTGGAAAATCCCATGGACGGAGGAGCCTGGTAGGCTGCAGTCCATGGGGTCGCTAAGAGTCAGACATGACTGAGTGACTTCACTTCCACCTTTCACTTTCATGCATTGGAGAAGGAAATGGCAACCCACTCCAGTGTTCTTGCCTGGAGAATCCCAGGGACAGGGGAGCCTGGTGGGCTGCCATCTATGGGGTCACATAGAGTCGGACACGACTGAAGTGACTTAGCAATAGCAACAGCAAGTAAATATGACTTCTCCCCCCACCCCCCTTTTTCTTTTCTACCAAGCACGTATTAGCTACTGGGGATGATGGGATGTCTGGGACACGGTCTCGATAAGCATTCAGTCTAGTTGAGGAGGTCATCTTAACAGCGGACTTAGACATGTACTTTAGGCAAGAATTTTGGATGGTCATAGTTCCTTTCTCATGAAGTCTGAATATGGTGAATTGGATTACTCATTTTTAGGAAGTTTTTTGTTGGGTTTTACCATGTTTACTTAGCTTTAGGCCTCCATTTTTTGATGCCTGCATTTCCAGCTGTAAAAGTCAGGTTTCTCTTATGCTATTCACTTAGCTAAAATAATGACTTATTTAGGGGTGTTGTATGTGTGTTTTTTGATATTATGGAATATATTTTGACCAGATTTTGAGTTGGCAGTAAAAAAGTTAAAAACATTTTGTATAACCCTATCTGACTAGACTGAAAGATGAAATCCTGAGACTATCTAAGGAGGAAAAGAAGGGAATAACTTCTTTGCTTTTGGAATGTTTGCCTTTATTTTGAATGCTTACTGGAGTTTGAGTAGGCAAATCTCAATCCTTCCTACCAAGTGAGTGTGAATTATGTTTCATCAGTAGGATAGAATAAGGCAGGATTTGCTTGGTGGTCCAGGGCTTAAGAATCCACTTGTCAAAGCAGAGGACATGGGTTCGATCTCTGGTCCAGGAAGATTGCACACGCTTCAGGGCATCAAAGCTCAGGAGCCGTGACCACTGAGCCTGCACGCTGCAGCCACTAGAGCCTGTGCGCTCCAGAACCCATGCTCTGCAACAGGAGGAGCCACCGCAGTGACAGCCACTAAAGCCTGTGCACTCCAGAACCCATGCTGTGCAGCAGGAGGAGCCACCACAGTGAGAGGCGCACTGCAGCTGGGAAGAGTAACCCCTGTCTGCTGTAACTAGAGCAAGCCTGTGCAGCAATGAAGATGCAGTGCAATTAATAATAATAATAACAGCAGCAATACTAATGATAAATAGAGGAATGGGATAAGGCCCAGAATAGAGGAATAAGTGTGAAAGCCCATAGTATAATGCTTGGCATACTGCAGACTCTATTTTGTGTTAAACTGTTGTGGGATTGAGGGAATTAATTTGTACTTATATCTATTGCATTAGAATGACAACATGTTCACAGAATTCATCACAGAAAATCGTCTGAGGTTCACACAGGAGGTAAGGGAATACTTAACACACTGGATTGAGAGAGTGTTTTCTACTGGACTGCTAAATTTCTTGCAAATTGAATCTAGTTCCCACTGAATTTTTATTGGCCTTGTAACTTGAACTTCATTTCTGGTTTGTCTGTCCCAAATGCATCACTAGTAGCTGTTGCAGTCTCTTGGTGGTTTGCGACAGTGAGTAACCTGGCCCATTTCTGCGTTTCAAGTATTCCGATTGGTGTTCTATATATCTTTAGTCAGCAGTCTCTTCATTACTCTAAGCTCGTTTCTTCTCTATATCCCTACAGATTTCCCGCAAACTACATTGCCGACTACGCTGTGTGTGTTGTGCGCAGGCGTGTATGAAGGAAAACGTACTTCCGTTTTCCCCTGCGCATGCTCACCACACTTTGTGAATCACTGGGGTAACTCTGTGTCTCTGACCAGTGTGGCACTGGCGTCACTTCTGATAACGTGTGGATTTGCCTAAAACTTTTGCTGGATAAAAAGCCGGTCACCTTCCTTACAGAGGAACTCCAGGTGTTCTATTAGCTACTGCTGAGCAGTTCACAGCCATATCATATTTTTTAAAAGTTGTTTTTCCCAGTTACACGACATCTTTGAAAGGCCTCTTCTGCCTTCCGGTTTAGGGGTTTCTCTGCTTCTGCTCACAAGGTTTTACTGCCCTGACAATTTTCCATGTGTACCATGCGAGGACGAAGAATTGATGCTTTCAAACCATGGTGCTGGAGAAGACTCTCGAGAGTCCCTTGGACAGCAAGAAGATCAAACTAGTCAGTCTTAAAAGAAATAAACCCTGGATGTTCATTGGAAGGCCTGATGCTGAAGAGGAAGCTCCAATACTTTGGCCACCTGATGTGAAGAGACAACTCATTGGAAAAGACCCTGATGCTGGGAAAGACTGAGGGCAGGAGGAGAAGGGGACAAAAGAAGATGAGTTGGTTGGGTGGTATCGCTGACTCAATGGATATGAGTTGAGCAAACTCTGGGAGGTGGTGAAGGACAAGTAAGCCTGACTTGCTGCAGTCCATGAGATTGCAAAGGGTTGGACATGACTTAGCAACTGAACAACAACAAACCGTATAAGCCAACAGTAACAGCAGGACTTGGTTAGTGCCCCTATTCTGAATGTGTGCAAAGACTTACTCTTTGAAGGATACTACTTTTATAATTTAAGCTCATTAGTATTTCCCCTCTTACTCTCTCAATGTAGGAACTTCAGTCAGATAGACATGTATTTAAATCCTGATGCATCTAGTTATTAGCTGTGTGATCCTGGACTAATGACTTCAAGTCTTAGTTTTCTTGTCTATAAAGTAGGGGCAGTAATCCTACCTACTGATGGGGTAGTAGTGAGGACTATGGTCATGGAGCATGGACTCAAGCACACAGTGGCTTATTGATAAATGTTAGGAGATGTGTGCTCAGTTGCTCAGTCATGTCCGACCTTTTGCGATGCCATGAACTCCTCTGTCCGTGGGATTCTCCAGGCAAGAATACTGGAGGCGGTTGCCATTCCCTTCTCTAGGGGATCTTCCTGATCCAGGAATAGAACCTGTGTCTCTTGCATCCCCTGTGTTGGCAGGAAGATCCTTTATCACTAGCACCACCTGGGAAGCACCTGTTAGTGAGACACTGATCAAGAAATGCTGTGTGATTGGAACTGATGTCTGTGAATTTAGCCTAGCTCTTGAGACAGAGTATGCTCTTAAAAGATAGTAGCAAAAATAACTGTAAAGATGTTTATGAAGATATTAGTGATAAAAATGATAACAGCTATGAATTATTATTGTCAAATAATGTTTTTTAATGACTCAAAAAGCCAGAACTGACTTCAGCCATGGATTTTGTTGTCTCTGCCTTACATTTTCATTTGTAATACAAATGTTTGGTTTGCATCTTTTGCCTCGTAAGACCATCTGGTTGAAGATTTTCCGTTTCTCTCACCACTTTCCTACTCTCTTCAACCAGGGAAGTATTATATCTTTACTCTCATCTAAATATGATATGTTTTCCCTCACTTTTAAGCTCATTGTCCTTAAATCCCCAACTGTCCAAATTCTTTTCATTGCTCGAGAATCATCTTAAGGCTCTTTCTTTCATTTTGCTGAAGAACTATAATTATCATATTTTATAAAAGAGGAAACTGAAATCTGGAGAGCATCTGCTTGCCCAGCACCTTCTAGATAGTTCATCATAGTGGAATTAGAACTTAGATCTCTGTTTTTATTGGACCATGCTCCTTCTGAATACACACAGAATTTGAGGTCCATGCTTTCAGCATAGATCCCCATGTTAAGGTTTTCCCTCTTCTAACAAGAGACTCTACTGTTTTATCCTATATTTAAGGACTTAAGAGTTTTTTTTTTTTTTTTAATCTAGTGGATCAGTCTTGATTCTGCAATAAGATCATGAGTTTTTTTTTTTAACGGGTACCACGTCTTGCACTTCTTTTCCAAATCTCCAACACAGGGTTTTGTATTTGTATGCTACTCAGTGATTTGCTAATTGAATGGACTTTAATTAAATTATAGAAATGTCAATCGGTTCCAACAGCTGTGCTATTTTCTTTTTTGCTTAGTTTTCTTGATCTGGTTCTCTTTTTCTTGTGAAAGAGTATATCTCTGAATATCTGCTGACCAAGTAGCTGAATTTTCTCTGGGAAATTTCCAGGGAGAATTGCTGATGTCCTGAATAGCTTCTCAAGTGTGGACTGGCAGGTAGGCTCAAATTCCTTCAAGTTTATTATTAGTTCCACAGTGCTGGTTCAACACCACCAAGTAGCACATGATCAACTACACCTCCTCATATGTATCTACTTTAAGAATATTATCAAACAATAGAAGATGAACGCTCCTGGGGCACTGGACAGTGTTCATAACTTACAAAGTCATACCAGGATTTTTTTTTAACTTTTTATTTTATATTGGAATATAGCCGATTAAAAATACTGTGATGGTTTCAGGTGCCCAGCAAAGTGATCCAGCCATAGAAAATGGCAGCCCACTCCAGTATTCTTGCCTGGAAAATTCCATGGATAGAGGAGCCTGGCGGGTTACAGTCCATGGGGTTGCAAAAAGTTGGACATGACTGAGTGTGCACACACATAACTGGTAACAATGTTGTGATGGTTTCAGGCGCACAGCAGTGACTCAGCCATACACATACATGTATCCATTCTCCCCCAGACTCCCCTCCCATCCAGGCTGCCACATAATGTTGAGCGGACTTCCCTGTGCTATACAGTAGGTCCTTGTTGCATACCAGGAAATTTAAATTTAACTGTGGGTTACCTATTTCTTATTGTGAATAGATTCAGTTGACTATTTCTTGACTGTCATGTACCAAGGGTTGTGCCAGGCACTGTAATATACATTATTTAATTTGATTATCACAAAAATTCTGTAAGGCCAATGTAATTATACCCATTATCTCAATCCTTAAATTAAGAAGTAGAGAGGCTGTGTGGTCTGGGGCAACTCACACAGATAGGAAACAGGATGGCTATTTGAACAATAGATTAAAGCAAAATCTGTTGGTGAATCCAATACTCTTTTCACTATCCAGTATTTCAAATGAACTTTAAAAAGTATTTACACTTTATTTTGTAATTAAAAAAAATGTCTTCAGCATAGATCCACATGACATTCAGCATAGATACACAAGATGTTCATTTAATTTATGTTGTCATCATTGCTCTTTGTGAATTTAGATAATTTTCAAAATTCGATTCTTATTTCCCCCTCTCTCTCTTGAATATAGCATTTCAATAAAGGTTAAATAGTATCTTCAGGATACACAGACTTTTTTTTTTTTGGTTAATAATTTGAAAATATAGCAAGTGTAAGCTGTACATATAAGTTAGTGCTGGTGACTGTTGGTTTAAAAATATAAGACCAAAGAGATCAAATCCTGTATTATATTATTAACTCTGGTTACTATTCTTTTGATTGCTAGGATATTCTTACCATGCATTACTATTATGTAGCCTGTTGCTCTATCTCACAGACCCAGAATTCACTCACTGATTTCATGATTAAAAAAGTCTTCTTACATCAGTGTTTAAAAATAGGCTCTCTAATATTAGGAAATTTCATTTAGTGGTGATAGAAGATCTGTATTTATCCAAAGGATATGCTAACATTTTATCTCAAATTTGATTACAAAAATTTGGGCTTGCATTTGTGTCTTGGCCTGTGTCAATGACTATTTGCTTTTTGAATGCTGTGGTGGCAAGTCGGAGTCAGTGGTGAGAACGGCCTTGGTAGAAAGCTTGCCATTTACGACAACAAGGATGGACCTTGAGGGCATTATGCTCAGTGAGATAAGCCAGACAGAGAAAGACAAATACTGCGTGATAGTACTTACATGTGGAGCCTGAAGAAAACTGAACTTACAGAAACAGAATAGGAAAGTGATTTCCAGGGACTGGAGGCCGGGGAAAATAGGCAGAGCTTGGTAAAAGAGTATGCACTTTCAAAAATAAGGTAAATAAATTCTGAGGATCTCATGTATAATATGCTGACTGCAGCAGAGAACGCTATATTGTAGAGTTGAAATTTGCTAAGAGAGTAGATCTTAAACGTTCTCATTAAGAATAAAACAAAAATATGTTGCATTAGGTGATGGATATGATAATTAACTCAGTGGGGAGAATCTTTTCACAATGTACACATATATCAAATCTGTACACGGTACACCTTCAATATCTTACAATTTTATTTGTCAGTTATACTTCAATGAAGCTGGAATAAAAGAATAGTCCTTTTAATAAAGAGGTGAATTGCGACAGAGTTGTAAGAAGTTCATTTTCTAGGTCAGACTCGAATATAATCCATGCTATCTCCATGCTTTGTTGTGCTTTGGGGGCACTTCAGTAAAGCAGGGATAAGGAAAATTGAAATTCCCACAGATGTGCGTGGATGGAAGTATGGATAAACCTGAGGCTGTCTGGGAAGAATAGCTCTTTCTTTATCTCACACACCAGCTCCTGTTGGGATCTAGGGAAGCGCAATTTTCTGTTAGCATTATTATTCAAAAGACAAACGCTCTAATTAGATTTTTAAAGCTGTTGCTTAAAACTACCTGAAGAAGTTTAAGCTAGTTTGCTATTTTTTTAAAATAGAATCCCAGCACCCATAATTATTGTAAACTAAATCCAGATGTTCGAAAAAGTCTATCAGGCTACTGAAAAGCGGCATATAACTACTATTTTCCAAGCAGCAGGTATTCTGCATTTATAATCAAAGTGTGTTTAACCACAAAGGGACATAATTTGGCTAGTTATGGGTGTTCCCACTGAAAAAAAAAAAATCAGTGCTTTTATAAGCTTAATAAAAATTGGTTCAAGGTACATTTCCTGCCACTAAAGTCTTATAATAATGCCCTGTCCACTAGGAAAAACTTTCAGCAGACCAATATCTACTTCCTTTTGATATGAAAACAGTTGTTTACTAAATGTAAAATTGAGTCCTAGCAGGAAGAAAATTGAAACTGAGTGCAATATGTAGAATTGCTCAGTTGTGTCCAACTCTTTGCGACTCTTTGAACTGTAGACAGCCAGACTCCTCTGTCCATTTCCTCCTCCAGGGAATCTTCCTAACCCAGGGATCGAACTTGTGTCTCCCGCATTGCACACATATTCTTTACTTGCTGAGCCATCTGGGAAGCCCATAAGACAAAGAGTGAACTCGAATATAAACTATGGGTTCTGTGAATGATAATGTATTAACATTGGTTCATCAGCTGTAACAAATTTACTGCACTGATACAAGATGTTAATAATGGGGGAAACTGCATGGAGAGGGAAGCAGGGTATATGGGATTCTCTGTATTTCTCTGCACAATATTCTTATAAACCTAAAACTACTTTAAAATAATAAAGTCTGTTCATTAAGAAGAAAAAGGCATGCACAGGTAGATTCTTTCTCTTTCTTGACATTGAAAAGTCGCAGAATTTACTCTTTTAAAATAAATTAGTGTTTAATTTTTTTAGATATTAAGAAGGGGTGGCAAGAATACACAGAACTGTACAAAAAGAGATCTTCATGACCCTGATAATCACAATGGTGTGATCACTCACCTAGAGCCAAACATCTTGGAACGTGAAGTCAGGTGGGCCTTAGGAAGCATCACTAGGAACAAAGCTGGTGGAGGGGATGGAATTCCAGCTGAGCTATTTCAAATCCTGAAAGATGATGCTGTGAAAGTACTGCACTCAATATGCCAGCAAATTTGGAAAACTCAGCAGTGGCCACAGGACTGGAAAAGGTCAGCTTTCATTCCAATCCCAAAGAAAGGCAATGCCAAAGAAGGTTCAAACTACCACTCAACTGTACTCATTTCACATGCTAGCAAAGTAATGCTCAAGATTCTCCAAGCAAGGCTTCAACAGCATGTGAACCAAGAACTTCCGAATGTTCAAGCTGGTTTTAGAAAAGGCAGAGGAACCAGAGATCAAATTGACAGTATCCATTGGATCATAGAAAAAGCAAGAAAATTGCAGGAAAGCATCTACTTCTTCTTCATTGACTACCCTAAAGCCTTTGACTGTGCGAATCATGACAAACTGGAAAATTCTTAAAGAGATGGGAGTACCAGAACCCCTTACCTGCCTCCAGAGAAACCTGTATGCAGGTCAAGAAGCAAGTTAGAACCAAACATGGACGAATGGACTGGTTCCAAATTGGGAAAGGAGTATGTCAAGGCTGTATATTGTCACCCTGCTTATTTAACTTCTACACAGAGTATATCATGCAAAATTCTGGGCTGGATGAAGCACAAGCTGGAATCAAGATTGCAGGGAGAAATATCAGTAACTTTAGATATGCAGATGACACCACCCTTATAGCAGAAAGTGAACAGGAACTGAGGAGCCTCTTGATGAAGGTGAAAGAGGAGAGTGAAAAACCTGGCTTAAAACTCAACATTCAGAAAATGAAGATAATGGCATCCGGTCCCATCACTTCATGGCAGATAGATGGGGAAACTGGAAACAGTGGCAGACTTTACTTCTTGGGCTCCAAAATCACTGCAGATGGTGACTGCAGCCATGAAATCAAAATATGCTTACTCCTTGGAAGAAAAGCTGTGACCAACCTAGACAGCATATTAAAAAGTAGAGACATTACATTACTGACAAAGGTCTGTCTAGTCAAGGGTATGGTTTTCCCAGTGGTCATGTATGGATGTGAGAGTTGGACCATAAAGAAGGCTGAGGGTCAAATAATTGATGCTTTTAACTGTGGTGTTGGAGAAGACTTTTGAGAGTCCCTTGGACTGCAAGGAGATCCAACAAGTCCATTCTGAAGGAGATCAGCCCTGGGTGTTCTTTGGAAGGAATGATGCTGAAGCTGAAACTCTGGTACTTTGGCCACCTCATGTGAAGAGTTGACTCATTGGAAAAGACTCTAATGCTGGGAGGGATTGGGGGCAGGAGGAGAAGGGGATGGCAGAGGATGAGATGGCTGGATGGCATCACCGACTAGATGGACGTGCGTTTGAGTGAACTTCCGGAGATGGTGATGGACAGGAAGGCCTGGCGTGCTGCAATTCATGGGGTCGCAAAGAGTCGGACACGACTGAGCGACTGAACTGAACTGAACTGATTCCTTCAAGGTCCATCCATGTTGTCAAAAATGGAAATATTTCATTCTTTTTATGGCTGAATATTTTGTTGTATGTGATTATATATAGGTACACTATATATATGTGTGTGTTAGTTGTTCAATTGTGTCTGACTCTTTGAGACCCCACAGACTGTAGCCTGCCAGGCTCCTCTGTGAATGGAATTCTCTAGGCAAGAATACTGGAGTGTGTTGCCATTTCCTTCTCCAGGGGACTGTTCCAACTCAGGAATCAAGCCCAGGTCTCCCGCTTTGCAGGCAGATCTTTTTACCATCTAAGCCACCAGGGAAACCCTGGGGATCTTCCCAACCTAGGGATCAAACCCAGGTCTCCTGCATTACAGTCAGACTCATACCATTTGCGCCACCAGTAAATATATGTGTGTGCATATATACACCATATCTTCCTTATACATTTATCTATCAATGGACACGTAAGTTCCTTCCATATCTTAGCTGTTGTAAATAATGCTGCAATGAATATGGGGGTGCATGTGTCTTTTCAATTTAATATTTTTGTTTCTTTCAGAAAAATACCCAGAAATGAAACTGGATCATATGAGGGACCATTAATACTTTAACACAGTATTGACCGGGAAATTTTTGCAGAAATTAACACCCGTGGCATTAGTATATCTCTGGTCAATAATGTGTTACGTTCCACTGAAGATGATTATGGCCATGGTAAGCTGTTGGCCATGTGTTTCCCATCCAAGTAGAATGATAAAACATATTAATTAAAAGTTACTTTCAAAAAGTTATTTTGATATATAAATTTTGATTTAATTTTAAGAAATTTAAATAGTTGTTTTTAACCTCAGTTTTTCTCAGTGTTTTTATTATATTTTATTTAAACTTTTTATTTTGTTTTGGGGTTAATGTTAACTGGTTAATAGCTGGTTAACAATGTTGTGATAGGTGAACAGCAAAGGGACTCATCCATAAACAGATATGTATCCATTCTCTCCCAAACTCCCCTCCCATCCAGGCTGCCACATAACATTGAGCAGAGTTCCATGTGCTGTACAGTAGGTCCTTGTTGGTTATCCATTTAAAATATAGCAGTGTGGACATGTCTCTCCCAAACTCCTAACAATCCCTTCCCCACACCCTTCCCCCCAGCAACCACCAGGCTTCAGCAATATGTGAACCGTGAACTTCCTGATGTTCAAGCTGGTTTTAGAAAAGGCAGAGGAACCAGAGATCAAATTGCCAACATCCACTGGATCATGGAAAAAGCAAGAGAGTTCCAGAAAAACAT
>NW_011494460.1:118191-118488 GCF_000754665.1 Bison bison bison | reverse complement strand
GACAGGTGGTCATGTATGGATGTGAGAGTTGGACCATAAAGAAGGCTGAGGGTCAAATAATTGATGCTTTTAACTGTGGTGTTGGAGAAGGCTTTTGAGAGTCCCTTGGACTGCAAGGAGATCCAACAAGTCCATTCTGAAGGAGATCAGCCCTGGGATTTCTTTGGAAGGAATGATGCTAAAGCTGAAACTCCAGTACTTTGGCCACCTCATGCGAAGTGTTGACTCATGGGAAAAGACTCTGATGCTGGGAGGGATTGGGGGCAGGAGGAGAAGGGGATGGCAGAGGATGAGATG
>NW_011494460.1:117352-118091 GCF_000754665.1 Bison bison bison | reverse complement strand
AGCAAGAGAGTTCCAGAAAAACATCTATTTCTGCTTTATTGACTATGCCAAAGCCTTTGACTGTGTGGATCACAATAAACTGTGGAAAATTCTGAAAGAGATGGGAATACTAGACCACCTGATCTACCTCTTGAGAAATTTGTATGCAAGTCAGGAAGCGACAGTTAGAACTGGACATGGAACAACAGACTGGTTCCAAATAGGAAAAGGAGTACGTTAAGGCTGTATATTGTCACCCTGTTTATTTAACTTATATGCAGAGTACATCATGAGAAACGCTGGACTGGAAGAAACACAAACTGGAATCAAGATTGCCGGGAGAAATATCAATAACCTCAGATATGCAGATGACACCACCCTTATGGCAGAAAGTGAAGAGGAACTCAAAAGCCTCTTGATGAAAGTGAAAGTGGAGAGTGAAAAAGTTGGCTTAAAGCTCAACATGCAGAAAATGAAGATCACGGCATCCGGTCCCACCACTTCATGGGAAATAGACGGGGAAACAGTGGAAACAGTGTCAAACTTTATTTTTCTGGGCTCCAAAATCACTACAAATGGTGACTGCAGCCATGAAATTAAAAGACGCTTACTCCTTGGAAGGAAAGTTATGACCAACCTAGATAGCATATTCAAAAGCAGGACATTACTTTGCCAACAAAGGTAAGTCTAGTCAAGGCTATGGTTTTTCCTGTGGTCATGTATGGATGTGAGAGTTGGACTGTGAAGAAGGCTGAACGCC
>NW_011494460.1:114162-117252 GCF_000754665.1 Bison bison bison | reverse complement strand
CCTTGGACTGCAAGGAGATCCAACCAGTCCATTCTGAAGGAGATCAGCCCTGGGATTTCTTTGGAAGGAATGGTGCTAAAGCTGAAACTCCAGTACTTTGGCCACCTCATGCGAAGTGTTGACTCATTGGAAAAGACTCTGATGCTGGGAGGGATTGGGGGCACGAGGAGAAGGGGATGGCAGAGGATGAGATGGCTGGATGGCATCACTGACTCGATGGACGTGAGTCTGAGTGAACTCTGGGAGTTGGTGATGGACAGGGAGGCCTGGCGTGCTGCGATTCATGGGGTCGCAAAGAGTCGGACATGACTGAGCGACTGATCTGATCTGATCTGATCTGAAGTCTATGAATCTATTTCTGTTTTGTAAGTAAGTTCACTTGTATCATTTCTTTGCAGGTGGGACCTTTAATTCTCATTTGAGGGTTCAAGTCCATGCTAAATTCTGGAATAGGGCAGTCAGCCTTCCCTGTTTGCCTAAGCCTGAGAGATTTCCCGGCATGTAGATTTGCTAAAACCTGGGAAGTCCCTGGCAAATGAGAATCAGTTGATCTCTCTGCTCTGGGACCAGTTTTGATAAGAGACCTTCCTTCCTTGAAAGTCGCTCACTCGTGTCTGAATCTTTGTGACCCCATGGACTACATGGTCCATGGAATTCTCCAGGCCAGAATACTAGAGAGGGTAGCCGTTCCTTTCTCCAGGGGATCTTCCCAACCCAGGGATTGAACCCACATCTCCCGTATTGCAGGCGGATTTTTTAACAGCTAATCCACAAGGGAAGCCCAGAAGACCTTAGTACAGTAACTGGTTTTACTGTTAGCCCCCATGAATGTACTTGAGACTTAGATTTAGAAATTAAATTACTACTTGGAAGTCCAATCTCACTGACTTGATTCCTTTATGTTCTCCTATCCTTGAGGTCTTTGCCATTTATTGTTCGGAAAACCAGGTATTGATCACCTTCATTTCCTTCAGTTTTAGTCCTGCGGCTGAATAATAATCCCTACAGAGGAACCTGGCAATTTAGTTCTTGCCAGGCATCTCTTAAAAATCTCTTTTTAAACATCTCATTTCTTGTTTGTCAGGCAAATCTCCATCAATTGTCTTCATCACTTCAGAGGGACTGCTGTATCTCTTAAGATCCTGGTGACCTGAGTCTAGCTGTTTCTATTTCTTGGTCTGCTTTGTTGTGCTGTCCAGTCGCTCAGTCGTGTCTGATTCTTTGCAACCCCACTGACTGCAGCATATCAGGCTGCCCTGTCTTCACCATCTTCTGGAGCTTCCTCAAATTCATGTCTGTTGAATCAGTGATGCCATCCGACCATCTCATCCTCTGCTGTCCCCTTTTCCTCCTGCCCTCAATCTTTCCCAGCCTCGGATCTTTTCCATTGAGTCGACTCTTCTCATCAAGTGGCCAAAGTATTGGAGCTTCAGCTTTAGCATCAGTCCTTCGAATGAATATTCAAGATTGATTTGAGAGGGTGGGATGATTTGGGGTAATGGCATGGAAACATGTATAATATCATATAAGAAACGAATCACCAGTCCAGGTTCAATACAGGAGTCTTGGGGCTGGTGCACTGGGATGACCTGGAGGGATGGTACAGGGAGGGAGGTGGGAGAGGGGTTCAGGATGGGGAACCTGTGATGGATTCATGTTGATGTGTGGCAGAACTTTACAATATTGTAAAGTAATTAGCCTCCAATTAAAATAAATTTAAATTAAAAAAAAAGATTGATTTCTTTTAGAATTGACCGGTTGGATCTCCTTGCAGTCCAAGGAACTCTCAAGAATCTTCTTCAACACCACAGTTCGAAGGCATCAGTTCTTTGGCACTCAGCCCTTTTTATTGTCTAGCTGTCACATCCATAATGACTACTGAAAAAAACCATAGCTTTGACTATATGGACCTTTGTTGGAAAGTAACGTCTCTATTTTTTAATATGCTCTCTAGGTTTGACATAGCTTTTTTTCCCAAGGAGATATAGCAACCCACTCCAATATTCATGTCTGGAAAATCCCATAGACCGATTGTCCTGTGGGGCTATAGTCCATGGGGTTGCAAAGAGTTGGACATGACTGAGCAGCTTCACTTCACTTCAAGCATCCTTTAATTTCATGGGTTCCGTCACCATCTGCAGCAATTTTGGAGCTCAAGAAAATAAAGTTTGTCGCTGTTTCCTTTGTTTCCCCATCTACTTGCCATGAAGTGATGGGACCAGATGCCATGATCTTAGTTTTCTGAATGTTCAGTTTTAAGCCAGTTTTTTCACTCTCCCCTTTCACCTTCATCAAGAGGCTCTTTAGTTCTTCACTTTCTGCCATAAGGGTGGTGTCATCTGCATATCTGAGTTTACTGATATTTCTCCCGGCAATCTTGATTCCAGCTTGTGCTTCATCCAGCCCAGCATTTCACATGATATACTCTGCATAGAAGTTATAAACAGGGTGACAATATACAGCCTTGACATACTCCTTTCCCCAGGTGGAACCAGTCCATTGTTCTATGTTTGGTTCTAACTGTTGCTTCTTGACCTGAATACAGGTTTAGCAGGAGGCAGGTATGGTGTTCTGGTATTCCCATCTCTTTAAGAATGTTCCACAGTTGGTCGTGATCCACACAGTCAAAGGCTAGGGTAGTCAATGAAGCAGAAGTTATTCTGCAATTCTCTTGCTTTTTCTATGATCCAATGGATGTTGGCAATTTGATCTCTGGTTCCTCTGCCTTTTCTAAATCCAGCTTGAACATCTGGAAGTTTCTGGTTTACATCCTGAGCATTACTTTGAATGTTCAGATGTAATCTCAAGATTACTGAGAATCTTGAGCATTACTTTGCTACCATGTGAAATGAGCACAATTGTTTGGTAGTTTGAATATTCTTTGGCACTGCCTTTCTTTGGGATTGGAATGAAAACTGACCTTTTCCAGTCCTGTGGCCACTGCTGAGTTTCCCGAATTTGCTGGCACATTGAGTGCAGCACTTTCACAGCATCATCTTTTAGGATTTAAAATAGCTCAACTGGAATTCCATCACCTCCACTAGCTTTGTTCGTAGTGATGCTTCCTAAGGCCCACCTGACTTTGCACTC
>NW_011494460.1:13548-113701 GCF_000754665.1 Bison bison bison | reverse complement strand
AATATTTCTGTCTGTCCTAGAGCTTTATGTAAATGGATTTATATTCTAAACAGTCTTTTGTCTCAGTTTTTTTAACATAGCGTGTTTTTGAGATTCATTTATATTGTTGCATATTTCCATAGTTCTTTCTCAAAATGTGATATTATCTTACTGAGGACTTTAAATGAAGAGTTTTGGCTTTATCCAATAAGGAATGAAATATATTTAAGTGTTAAAAATTAGCTTGTATCAGATGATCTAATTTTAGGAAATTATTTTTTCTATGCTGTATAGAATAGACTTAAAAGAACATTTTAATCATCTAAATATTACTCAAATGAATAGGTTGAATATTAAAGCCCTAGTAAAATATACCCCAGTGCAATCTACCACTGTCATTTGTGAAATCAAGAATTAACACCTACTAGAAGAAATATTGGTTTTAACCTATTTATAGTTATCATTCTTTTTTCATTGCTGAAACAGTATGTTATTATATGAATATACCATAGTTTGCTTGCCCATTCTTCCGTTGATATACTTTGAGTTGTTTCCAGTTTTTACCAATTATAAATAAAGCTGGCATAAACATTTATGTATAACTTTTTTTGATAGACAAATATTTCTATTCTCTTAGGTGACTATGAATAGAATTGTTGAGTCATACTGTAGGTATATGCTTATCTTTAAAAACCACCAAACCATTTCCCAAAGTAGTTTTACCATTTACTATTCCCACAAGTAATGTAGGAGAGTTCTGATTTCTCCATACCCTACTCAGGACTTAGTGTTGTTAGTCTTTCCAATTTTAGCCAATTTTTTTTTGTGTGAGTGTGAAATGGCCTTTATGCAATTTTAATTTGCATTTCTCTGATGACCAGTTCTGTTGAATACTTTATAGTGTACTTATTGACCATATATATATATCTTTCTTTGTCAAATGCCTGCTTAAGACTTTTGCCCATTAAACAAAATTGTTTTTATCATTGAGTTGTGGGATATTTTTAAAAAAATCTAGAAATTGTGAATATCAAGAGCATTTTCAGACATGTTTATCAAGAATATTTTCTTCTAGCCTGAGGCTGTCTATTCATTTTCTTAATGGTTATTTTGGAAGCTTTTGATTTTGATCAAGTCTATTTTTTTTTTTTTTCTCCTATTCTGGTGAGTAATTTCTGTGTCCTAAGAAATCTTTGCCTGCTCTGAGAACAGAAAGCTATTTTTTCTTCTGAAAGATACATTTTATTCTAATAGCTTTATATAGTTTGGCTTTCATGTTTCAGTGTAAATTTACCTTGAATTAAGTTTTTGTGTTTGCAGTGTGTGGTAGGAGTTGAAGTTCATTTTTTCCTCATTGATATCCAGTTATTAAGAGTTAATATAAAAACTTTGATATCAAAACTTAGAATAAAGTAAATTAAAAGTTTCAATGCCAATTATATTTTGCTATAAAGTCGTTTGGCTAGTTAATACATATTTTTCTTGAGACAAAGTTGTCTTGTAAGGTAGGTTCATTGCCAAGACTAAAAATTAATAATCAACTGCTTCTTGTTGAACTTGAAATTAGAAAAAAGCAATATCCAAAAACTTGTCCAATAGATGAAAAAGAAAACACACAAGACTTTTTTCCCCCCTTGATTCCCTCCTAAAATAAGGAAACCTGATATGGTCCCATATGGTTTTATGATGTGTTTCAGTGGATCAGTCATTGCTTGGTTTGTATCTGTTGCAAGCTGTATCTTTTCTGTTAACATATGGAAGAAGCTCCTTATTCATGTATGTATGCTAGTTCTAAAACAGTGTCAAGTGGTATAAAACTCAGTCTTACTTCGTTGCAATACACAGAAACTCACCTCAAAGTTACTTAAGCAAAAAAGGAATTTGATTCAATTATGTAACCTGAGATGCCCAAGGGTTGAGCCTGGTTAGGCCAAATGTGTATTGAAAAATTTACTTAAGTAAAAAATATTTTTAAACAGGTAAAAAAAAATGATAATTAAAAAAAATTGTGGGAATATTCCATTATTCTGAACTCTCACTCTAGAAACCATCTATTTATAGATTAATACTCTAGATTTAATAATCTATGACATCTATATTTAAGCACCTATATTTAACATTTAACAAACTATTAATATATGGAGACAAAAATATACTCTGACAGTCGCAGATAGGGCAAATTACTTAAATAAAATTGAGATATCTGCTCCAAATAGTAATAATGCAATTTGTATCCATTTTCTAAAGAATTACCCAATTAAAAAAAAAAAGAATCTAGATTTGGTAACTCAAATTATCAGTATTTTCTTTCTAAATTCAAGCTGCAATCTCAGAATTAGTTTGCTGACTTTGGTTTAGTTGGTATTTATGTAGGATTTCTCTGAAAGAGAAGGAAACAGACAAGAGGGATTATGACATTTCAAATGACCTCTGGGGTCCAGGTGGGACCCAGACGCTCACTTGGCCTCCGAGGTTATTACCATCCTTGTTTGCTTTGACACTTAGAGGCACGACATGCCTTTGTGCTGTTTGCAAAAAGCTGGGCGAGTTGAAAAGCATAGATTGAGTACATTTCCAATGGTGTTTGGGTCTGCAAGCATTTGTTTTCTGAGCGCTGCCGAGTGCTGGGCCAGGGCTGCGTAGAGAGAGCTGTTTCCGTTGCGCAGACTGGCTGCCTGATGTCCTAGGTGCTGATAGCGGCCGCCGACGAACCCTGCTCCTTTCCATTTCGCCAGGTCCTCATTTAATCGGAAAACACGGTAGCTGCAGACGCACAGAGACTTTTTCCTCTTCTCCTTTCCCCCCTCTCCCCCCTCCCTAGACCTCTCTGGGGTTTGACGTCACGTGTGCTCCTTTTGGTTGCCATAGCAACCCCATTCCCCAAGCCCTCTGTCCGTCTCCTCTGGTCGGTTCCACAATGGTACAGGCAGCATCGCGCTGCACAATGGTTTCCAGGCAGTGAAAGAGGGTGATTCAGCAAGCCACTCTTCGTCTTCTTCTTTTTTTTAAACCTCCCCTTCTCTTTTTATTTTTATGGGGGTGGTTGGTGCTTGTTCTGTACTTACCATTTTTCTTTCCTTTTTCGTTTTTACAGTATTCCATTTTTCTCCTCACCCCTCAATTCCTAGGGGCTTGAATGACTTTACGCTTGGGTTTTCTTGGCAATCACCTGTCCATCATTAATTTTAAACAATTTCCCCACCTCCAAACAATCTATTCCTTATTACAGTTCGGAATGTGGTTAATGAGAGACAAGTAGGGAGGATTTCTGGGGCAAACACTGCTGGATCAGGATCGTAGTTCTCAAGCACGGAATGGTAGGTGGCTCTTTGCTCATTCTGGGTTCTAACCGGTTTTTTGGAGGGTGGTGTTATGTCTATTGATTGCTCCTGGTGGGGCGGGAGAGTGAGCATGGGAGAGGGGGGCAGAGATGGGGTGGATAGGAGATTAATGAAGTGAACTACCTCTGAGGCAAGAAGCCACCAGCTTTTCCTTCTGTGCGGAGCATCTCTCCCAGGACTTGGGCGTGTTGAAACCTTTCTGTTTGGAGTGAGGGTTGGCAGAGGGTGGGAGGGAGCATTTTTATTGTGACCAGGGGTTTTTTAGACCATTGCAGATCTGCAAAAAGGAAGAGAAAATTAGAGAGAGAGCGAAACAGCTGTGCTTGTTAGAAGTGCTTGCCTTAGTCCCATATTTAAGAAATGCTGTGGGCTCCGTAAAACATTAAAATCACATCTTTAAGTTATGCATTTATGTTTACTTCATGAGATGTTGTGCTTAGAGAGATATTTGGGGACATATTTACATATTTTAGTTAGGGAACGGTATTTTTTTTTTTTTTTTTATATTGTAGTTGCAAAACTAACAGCATTACTCTTGCAGAGAGACCCAAGGCTAAATCTGAGCTGGAGAGAGGAACATAGAATGGGAAGTACGGGTGGGGGGTGGTCAGGTTAAAGGTAAGAGGAAACATTGGCACTGCAGTCGTACAGGTAAAGGGTCCCTTTAAGAAAGTGAGCTAGTCCACAGCAGGCAGCATTTTTTTCTTTATGGCATGGTTCCCAGGTGCTCTGTACTGGGATACCATGTCCCCTAGAAATGTCAGAGCCCATTTGGGAGAAAAAGGTCTATCATCAGAGAGGACCAGGGCAATATATTTAGCGGAATTGATGTCTTTGTGCCTGCAGCAAAATAAATGTGATTTATTGGAAGATCTTCAAGTAAATCAAGACTAGAGCCATTTCAAGAAAATTATGGGCCTATTTCTCCCTCCCCCGCCCCCTCATTTAAATCTAGAGACCAAGTCTCTGCTTTTACCCCCTTAAATGCATACATTCCTAGGGTACTGCAATTTAACCACAGCAGAAGAACAGCTTATCCCGTGGCAGCTGGCACTGAGGCAGTCACAAGGTTGTTTACATGGGCTGTCTTTGCTGCAGAGCTCCACAGTGTCTGCACAGCCGCCCTCCCTTTCTTGATGTGTTGACAGTAACTTTTATGAACAGACCCGACAGAGGCAGGCTAAGTCCTATGGGACAGGCCACAGTTTAGACGGAAGGAAATTGGGTCTAAGTGCACCAGGCATTGGCAGTCCGAGGTCTGATTTCTTCCTCTGCCCCTCGTCTGCCAGTTGTCAGACCCCGGAAGGTCTCAGAACGCTGATGCATGTGTTAAAATGGTTGCAGGAAGGCCCATGACTCTGAGAGAGGCTTCTGTAAATTTTCTGCCTTAGGTGAGTGTTTCTGTTGTACATCTAGACAGGGATGCTCACGCTTATGGATGAGGTTGCCAGCTTCCGACTCCACTTTGGAGCCATCGGATTATAGGGGTCAGACACTTTGGATGTAGTAGTTTTGCCATCTCTGGGTATGTATTCCTTCCACTACCTTGATCTCATTCTTAGAATTGACACAAAGTACTAAGTTAGCTTATTTGATCACACAAAACACACTGGGTTTTCTCGCCCTGACAACGGAACTGGAAAATCCAATGACAAAGGTGGTATGACCTTAGATATTAAAAGAGTCTTCTTGCTTCCTCATTTGCACATCACTCCCTCTCGTTGTTGCAAGGTGTCTTTAATCCGACAGTCTCCTGGTGTTATAAAATCTTCACAGTGTGGGTGAAAAGACTCTTGATGATGAGACAGTAAGAAATGATACGACCAGTGGGAAAGACCAGGTGCTGCCTCCAGCTTCCTGCTTGTCTGCCCCAGAGCAGCATCTGCTGTGGGGAGGAGCGTGTTTGCCAGGCTAGAAGGCGATGTTCACGAACAGATCCCAGAGGGGCCAAGTGTGTTTTTGCTGTCATTGTCTGGTATGTCTGCAGCTATTAGTGTTTAATGGTTTCATAGTGTGTGGTCAATATTTTTCACGGCTGAAATGAACTGAGAATGGATGGTGGATGCCCTAAAATATGTGTATATTTTAAAATTACAGGAAAATTCATAGGATTTCCCTTGTTAGTATATCCTATAGGAATATCATAAGCAAAAGGAATCTGCCTGATTTTTAAGAAATGTGATAAAGCCTCCCATATTTAAAGGGAGGGCTTTTTGTTTGTTTGTTTTTGTGTGTGTGTGTGACTTTATGTAAGTGAATCTTAGTGTAACAGTCTTTGAATACAGATGATAAGGGAAAGAAGGCAAATTGGGTTTCTCTTGTTAAGCACGAGGGCAGATGCTCTCCCTTCCTGATCTAGTTCTGGCTGCAGGTCCTATTTGTAGCCATAAGACTTTACATGGGATTGGTGTGCTCAAATAAAATGATTGTTTAGTTGCTAGTGAGAATAATGAACTCAAAGCAAGAGAGACTTGCTTCACTTAGAATAAGAAGTGATAAATTGACATTTTAAATTCTTTCTCCATTGCCCCTGTTTTGTCTTGTAGTCTCCTTTATGTTTTTGGTTGGACATTGCAACACTTATGCAAAAAAGAGGCACAAAGTGTCCAAGGATGACACAAAAGTGGTATCGTGCCTTATTTGCTATAGGCTGAGGGCTTCCTTCCTACCATACTTGCATCTCTTACAGCTTCTTCCGAGGACTAAGGACTTGTGGGAAAAGTTGGGCACATAGACTAAAGGGGGAGATGCTTATTGATAAAGAACAGAATCCATTTGCTTCTTTAGCATATGAGAGATATTTATTGCATTGCATAAGTCTGAAATGAGACACTGCTGCTGATTCAGATACAAGATCATGCTGCAAATTGATTGAAAATTTAATTTGGATCTGGAGCCTGGATTTTCAGAAATGTACCTATCTGTACATATTTTCATAGCAGACTTGTAAGGGTTTTGACTAAAGATATTTTAGTTTGAGTACATTTTATCCTTATAAGAGAATCAAGGCAAAGAGGAAAAAGTGGAAAGCCTGTATGTTTCAGGTTCTGTTTCCCCCCACTATTTAATGAAAAAGAACTCCATTTTTTAATTGTGAATCTTGGTAGAAACTCTAAATGGAGACTTCAGGTGATCTTTGAAAATTCTTAAATTGAGAGAAACAGTTTTTTAGTTTAAAAAGTGGACTGCGAGTTTCTAATTATTTTTGATAAAGGATTTTCTAGTTGAATTGACATTTTAGATTTATAACAAGCATTTCTCACTGGTCTTGTCCCTGGTGACTGTGAGATGTGAAACTCATAGCTTGTAGAACTAATGCTCCTGGAATGGAAATTAAATTTTCAGTGGAGAAAGAAAGAACTGAAGTTTCCTTAGAAGCATTCCTAACCCATAGCTGCTCTAAAACCTCGCATGGCACACAGGTATAAAATGAAATTCTCCTCCAGGGCAATTAGGCATTTGCAGAGTGGCCTGCAGAATAACAAACAAGACTTCTGCTACGTGTGTGTGTGTGTGTGTGTGTGTGTGTGTGTGTGTGTAAGCAGGAAAACACACACATAACCCAGTACTGACTTGTCTTCATGGATGTAAAACCGCCTCCTGGGTTTTGGATGTTAACCTGCCTGGGTGCTCCATGTACTTCGTGAAAACGAGTTTCTTAAAGTAATCATCCTCTTCTCATACATTGGAAATAGGATCTGAAAGCCCAGATAGAGAAGTCAGGCCGGTGTGTCTGTTATTGGGCAATGTTCATTCAGCGTCTGTGCTTCCTCTGTCATAGCACTTATCCTGCAGCACAGTAATTGCCTCTTCCTGGGCTTCATGTATTCACTACTCAATTATAATCTCTGTCAGGCACTGACTGTGTCTGCCTGGTGCATAGTAGGGGCACAATCAATATTGCATGAATGAAGGTATCCCATGCACAGAGTTATCTAAGTACTGTGGGTGATAGAGTTTGGGAAACTGTAACACAGCTTCTGGGCTTCCCTGGTGGCTCAGATGGTAAAGCATCTGCCTGCCATGCAGGAGACCTGGGTTTGATCCCTGGGTCAGGCAGATCCCTTGGAGAAGGGAATGGTTACCCACTCCAATATTTTCCCTTGGGAGATCCCATGGACAGGGGAGTTCATGGACTCTCAAAGAGTCAGACATGACTGAGCAACTAACACACACACATACAACACAGCTTCTGCCATTAGGGAGCTTATAGTCACTTAGGGAGATGAGGTTAAATAACAAACGTGGTATATGATCAAATGTCCCTATTCAACAAATGCAATAGGGATTCACAGTAGAAAGAAATTCACCCCTTCTGAAATGGTGGTAGGCCACGCTGGGATGGGGAGGGCAGGAAGATGTGGTGGGGGAGACGTCCAACCACAGTTGTAAGTACTTGGCCTGGAAGGGAACTCTCGCTTGGAACAGCTGTGTGTGTGCTCAGTCATGTCTGACTTTTTGCAACCCCATGGACTGGAGTCTGCCAGCCTCCAGTCCATGGGATTTTCTAGGCAAGAATACTGGAATGCTGGAATGCATTGCCATTTCTTCCTCCAGGGGTTCTTCCTGATCCAGGGACTTAACCTGCATCTCCTACATTGGCAGGTGGGTTCCTTACCACTGAGCCACCAGGGAAGCCCTAGAACATAGAAAACTGGCACAGTCCTGGAGATTTTTTTTTCCATTATAATGTCAAAAAGTAACAGTAACAGACTGAAGTTACAAACCTACTTTTGTAACTGGATCAGATAATGGAAAAATATACATACAGGTCTCTTTCTAGCTTTACACCAACTTCAGTTTTTAACATTTTAATTTATTTTTTGCCTTCTTTATTAAATAATTTTTGTTGGAGTATGGTTGCTCAAATTCAGTTTAGTTTCATTTTATTTCACATAGTTCAAAAATTTTTCAACTTCTCCTTTATCAATGACTCTCTAATTCATTTTTCCATGTGAACCCATTGTTCTTGTATGAGGAGCAGACTGTGCAAACTTGTAACAGGGAGCTCATGGTTGAAGCTGAATAGGGTGCCTCCTATCACAAACTCAAATCCATGTCAACCAAGGTAACAATTACTAATTGGGCTTATGTTCAAATGTTAAAATATCCAGCTACTCTGGTGATGGCCACACCAAAGTTCTAGTGTTTGATAAATTTGAACAGAGCGAACTACCTTGAGATTTTACTCCTTTCCCTTGTGTGCTCACTACCCATCCCCCAACGTCTTTGTTAGTCTTTTGACTTTTCTAAATGCAGGTGAAATCCCCACTGAAATGGTAAAATCAAACTTGATTGTGTTTTTGCTTTGATTTTAGGCTAGCGTGAGAAACACCAACGGCAACACCATCTCAGATCTCTGTTATGGCGACTCAGGCAAGAAGCTGTTGAATTAGACCCATTTCCTGTAGATGAGAAACTATACAAGCAGTGGTGAGTTGCAAACTTAAACACATTCCTTAGCAGGAAACGTGATCTACATAACCAGTTTAAATATTGCATATGATTTAGTGTGTGGATCTGAAGAAATACTGCTCCCAAATCATGTCAACTAAAGAGGTGAAAATCAGTGTTTAACTGATGGTGTGGTGCTATTAATACCACGTGAAGGAGCTTGAGGCCTTTAGGGGCATAAGTGCGTCATCCAGCACCATAATGCTTCCGCCCTGGATGGTACTAGTCTAAGTGAGATGATCGCAGTGAGCAATTTCCTGGGGCTGCGTAACAGTTGGGTATTTACATAACAGTATTTTTCGGTGGCATTTATTATCTGCAACATAATTCTACATTTTACTGCTTCATCTTCTCTAGGAGAATACTGGTTCTGATCTAAATTCTAACACTTAATTCCTTTCAGGAACATATATGCTCGTATATGGGGCTTCCCAGGTGGTGCTAGTGGTAAAGAACCCCCTGCTAATGCAGGAGACACGAGAGATGCTGAAGACACAGGAGACGCTGGTTCGATCTCTGGGTCGGGAAGATCCCCTGGAGGAGGCCATAGCAACCCACTCCAGTATTCTTGCCTGGAGAATCCCATGGACAGAGGAGCCTGGTGGGCTACAGTCCATATAGGGTTGCAAAGAGTCAGACACGACTGAAGTGACTTAGCCCACACACAGCATGCGTGTACATATATATGTGTATATAAGATATATGTGATATATATTAACATAACATTTAGATCTTTAGACATAAGGGAAGAGAAACCACATCATAGTTTTATAAAACTCGATTTGTGGACATTTTAGCCTACAAATTCTTTGCTTAATAAAGACAGTATTAAAAATAGATCCAGCTGCTTTGTTATTTGGAATCATTTTAAAATCTTATTATTTTATAAAAATATCAGCTCACATAGGCAAAATATATTTTTTAATACTTGATGCTTCATAGTTGCCAATGTCAATAATCAATAGACTCCAGTGGAGATGAACCAGGTATAATCTGTCAAACAACATCTCTGAGAAATAGATTATGACAGTGATGCTTGTAAGACTCCAAAAGAAGCTGTTTTGAACGAGTGATCGATATCTCTCTTTCATTTGTTTATTGGCTTATATAACTCTGGGTATATAGGCTGCGCTATGAATCAATGCATAACCCATAACTGTGGAGGATTGATGAAATTAACCTTGTACTTATTTCACATCATGATTCTTATTACAGTCTGATTATGATTACATTGAGGAAGCAGATATAATAGTCATCACTATGCTGTACTTAATCAATATGTGTTAAATGATTGTTATGACTGAGAAAATACGTAATTGCCAGTAATCAACCATTTTGATTTCAAACAAGGGTGATTTTTTTTTATGGCTGAACTTAATCTTTTGAGTTATGGGTCACTCCCAGTGATGTCAAAAATATATATTGCCCCCTCTTAAACATGTATTCATTAAGCAAACATTTACTGAGAATCTGTGGTGTAGATATCATCCTTTGCACTTGGGACAGATGAAGAAGACAGCACCTGCTTTAAAGGAGCCATGTTTAAAGTATGCGACACTTACGATAAAGTATGTCATTAAAACAGGGAGCGATTTCTAAAGAGTGGGGTACTTATCCACTGCTGTTAAATGGGTAGCCATCTAGTGCTGAAGGAAGTGCTGCCGAGGAGAGTCTAAGACAGATGGGATGGGGGCCTGGAAGGGAAGGCTTCCCAGAGGGAGCGAGATTTTAGCTGAATGTTAAGGACAGTAAGAGGTTAGCTAGAAGAAGGGGAACAGTGAGAACATTTTTCAAGGGCCTAGAGACTTGAGGGAGCATGACTGATGGGGGAGCGAGATGTCATTTACTGCGCTGGGGCATAAATGGGGGTGGGAAAGATAAAGCTGAAGAAAGGTACAGGGGATATAACATGGGAGAGTTTTTAAGACAAAGCTAAGGAGTTTGTATTTTATTCCACAATAAAGAACCTCTGAAAGATTTTAAGTAGAATGATGCTATGAAACTTATTTTTTTAGAAAATACCATGTACTCTAGATCCCATGGACGGAGGAGCCTGGAAGGCTGCAGTCCATGGGGTTGCTGAGGGTCGGACACGACTGAGCGAC
This sequence comes from Bison bison bison, assembly GCF_000754665.1. Lineage (NCBI taxonomy): Eukaryota > Metazoa > Chordata > Mammalia > Artiodactyla > Bovidae > Bison > Bison bison. The sequence goes on along the minus strand of NW_011494460.1, from coordinate 102,822 downwards.
TTCACTTTCACTTTTCACTGTCATGCATTGGAGAAGGAAATGGCAAGCCACTCCAGTGTTCTTGCCTGGAGAATCCAAGGGACAGGGGAGCCTGGTGGGCTGCTGTCTATGGGGTCGCACAGAGTCGTACACAACTGAAGCGACTTAGCAGCAGCAGAAAAGTACATAAAACAAATTCAGTTAAAGAATAATTACAGAGCAAACCTTGTATGACCACCAAGTAGACTCCCAGTAAGCCCTCTGTGCTCCTCTAAGACCACATGCTTTCCCTTCCCCGCTAGAGGTACCCACTACTCTGCCTCTTGTCACTTCTTCCCTTGCCTTTCTTTGTAGGTTTTCAATCTTGTAATCGTGGTGAAAGAAAGTGACAGTTGCTCAGTCATGTCTGACCCTTTGCGACCCCATGGACTATAGCCCATCAGGTTCCTCTTTCCATGGAATTCTTTGGGCAAGAATGCTGGAATGGGTTGCCATTCCCTTCTCAAGGGTATCTTCCTGACCCAGGGATTGAACCTGGGTCTCCTGCATTGCAGGCAGATTCTTTACTGTCTGAGCCACCAGGGAAGCCATGGTAGTATATATGTATTCTTAATCACTTGATTTTGTGAAACCCTCTAGTGAAAGTGAAAGTTGCTCAGTCGTGTCCTACTCTTGTTTTTTTTTTTTTTTAAATTTTATTTTATTTTTAAACTTTACATAATTGTATTAGTTTTGCCAAATATCAAAATGAATCCGCCACAGGTATAAACATGTAAAATATCATGTAAGAAACGAGTTGCCAGTCCAGGTTCGATACACGATATTGGATGCTTGGGGCTAGTGCACTGGGACGACCCAGAGGGATGGTATGGGGAGGGAGGAGGGAGGAGGGTTCAGGATGGGGAACACATGTATACCTGTGTCCTACTCTTGTGACCCAATGGACCATGGAATTCTCCAGGCCAGAATACTGGAGTGGGTAGCCTTTCACTTCTCCAGGGGATCTCCCCAACCCAGGGATAAAACCTAGGTCTCCCACATTGCAGGTGGATTCTTTACTAGCTGAGCCACCAGGGAAGCCCAAGAATACTGGAGTGGGTAGCCTATCCCTTCTCCAGCGGATCTTCCCAACCCAGGAATTGAACTGGGGTCTCCTGCATTACAGGTGGATTCTTTACCAACTGAGCTATCAGGGAAGCCTGTGAAACACTGCAAGGCTCATGTTAATGTATGTGGTTTATTCAAGTAACTTATGTGGTATTTTACTCTATGAATACCTCAAAATTTACTTATCCACTTCACCACTGATAGACATTTGGATCGTTTCTACATTACGTATGTGTGTCTCTGTATGTATGTTGTTGTTGTTCAGTCATTAAGTCATGTCCAACTATTTGCAACCCTATGAACTGCAGCATGCCATGCTTCCCTGTCCTTCACTATCTCCTGGAGTTTGCTCAGATTCATGTCCATTGTGTCCATGATGCTATCTAACCATCTCATCCTCTGTCATTTTCTTCTCCTTTTGCCTTCAAACTTTCCCAGCAACAGGGTCTTTCCCAATGAGTCAGCTCTTTGCATCAGGTGGCCAAAATATTGGAGATTCAGCTTCAGTATCAGTCCTTCAGTGAACGTTCAGGGTTGATTTCCTTCTGTCAATCCAAAAGGAAATCAACCCTAATTATTAACCTGAGTTATTTCTATATAAATGTACTAAGTAAATTTTAATAAATACATATATTTATATATGATAACATTAAGTATACATATGCTACTTTTTATGCACATATTGTTGCTCATAGATTCTAGAGTACATGCGTAAGAACTTCTGTAGGATACATATCAAGGAAAGGAACTCTTGAGTTTTGGGGTATGTGCACATTAAGTTTTTCTGCTGCCGCTGCTGCTGCTAAGTCGCTTCAGTCGTGTCCAACTCTGTGCGACCCCATAGATGGCAGCCCACCAGGCTCTGCTGTCCCTGGGATTCTCCAGGCAAGAACACTGGAGTGGGTTGCCATTTCCTTCTCCAATGCATGAAAGTGAAAAGTGAAAGTGAAGTCGCTCAGTCGTGTCTGACTCTTAGCGACCCCATGGACTGCAGCCTACCAGGCTCCTCCGTCCATGGGATTTTCCAGGCAAGAGTACTGGAGTGGGTTGCCATTGCCTTCTCCAAGTTTTTCTAAATAATGCCAAATATTTTCCTCAATCAATTGCATGAATTTATGTTCCTATCAGCAGTATATAAGAAGCTCTATATCCTCACCAACTCTTTATTTTTAAGTTCTCAAAATTTGCTGATCAGGTGGATGCATAATTGTACTCATGGAAGTAGTAGTTTGCATTTGCTGACTACTAAGGAAGAAGAATGTTTTTAATTTTATTGGCCATTTGATCTTCTGTTGTGAAGTGCCTGCTAAAGTCTTTATGCGACTAGTCTTTCAGAATGACAACTAGCACTTATGGAGTTCTTGCTGTGTAATAAGCACTGTGCTAAGCACTTTACAAACATTTAATCCTCATGTCATCCCTATGATTTATAGATAAGGAAACTCAGGTTTAGAGAGGTTAAATAACTTGCTAGCAATCACATAACTAAGAAGCAGAGGATTTAGCATTTAAGCCCAGGTCTTTCTGACTCCAGAGTTCTTCAGTTTCTTTTTTTTAAATTTATTTATTTTTGGTTGTTCTGGATCTTCATTGCCGCAAGTTGCTTCATTTTCTCCCGTTGTGGTGAGTGGGGGCTACTCTTACGTGGGCTTCTCACTGGAGTTGTCTTCTCTTGTTGTGCAGAACAGGCTCTAAGTGCTCGGGCTTCAGTAGTGGGCCCAGTAGTTAAGGCTTGTGGGCTGGAGGGTGAGGGCTCGGCAGTTGTGGTACATGGGCTTAGCTCCTCCATGCATGTGGGGTTTTCCTGGATCAGGGATTGAACCCATGTCTTCTGCATGGCAGGCGGATTCTTTACCACTGTGCTACCAAGCAGTTTCTTGAATCATGTTTGAAAGGGGTTTAGATTAGAGCCAGGGGACTTATCAGCTACTATTGCGGGAGCTCAGCTAAAAAATAATAAGGGCATAAACAAAAGAATCATCAGTAGGACACAGTGCAAATTAATTGGACCCAGTAATGAATGTCATGGGTGAAGAAGAGGGAGGATTTTAAAGTCTCAAATTTTCAGACCTGGTGGCTAGGTAGCTTCAAAGTTAGTAATACAATGTATATTTAAATATATTCTAGGTCTTGTGGTAGGCTTTAAGAATATATTTTATGGTTGCAGTATTCAATGAGAGATGAATTTAATTCATAGGATTATAAAGTTTAGGGTTTAAAGAGACCACAGTGTTTACTTGGGTCAACTCTTTACTGTTTTAAAATGTGAAACCTAGTGTGAAAAGAAGTGTCTTGGTCGAGATCACATGTTACTGTCAGATTAAGAAGAGACACTTGGATGACAGAGAATGCAAAGAAATAGCAACTTTTTAAATTTTTTTAAAATTTAATAAGTTAAAATAAATTGACCTACTTTATCTTCTAAACATGTCTCACATCAGTTCCCTTTGAAATAAATCTATTGCTAACAGCACAAATTAGGCCCTCGTCATCACTGTGAGCAGTTTTATTTAAAGTAGGCTAGCATATTATCTTCTTGCTCATGATTCTACCAATGAAACCTCCAGATTCGATGTGCAGTTTTTACTGTGTAACCGCCCAGCTTACTTAGATATGCTCCATTGCCTATGTAATAAATTCCCCTCTACTTAAAATATACCATATTCCCATCTACCTCCAATTTAGCAATGAATATCTCTCCAATTACCTGGGGACCCCAATGTGCTTCAGTTTCATCACACACTCAAGTGTTTCTTCTGTAATTTACTTCATATTGTCTCTTCCGCCTGTATTCACCCTCTCCATCCTTTACTTAGTCATTAGCCATTTTTTAAGACCTTTGCAATTCAAAGAATGATCCGAGGACCAACAGCTCAAACGCTGTCTGGGGCTTGATTAGAATTGCAGCATCTCAAGTCTCTCCTACATCTACTGATTCAGAATTTTTCCCACAAGATTCTCAGGTGATTTTGTGTTCAAGAGGCGCTGCTTAGACTTACATTAGACTTCATCAGATGTTATCTCCTTCCAGAAACCCTTCCTGAATCCTTCCATAAGGCTGAGGTGTTCTCACCTCAGCCTGTGCATGTCTATCTCACCGCATTTTATTGTTCAGTTGCTCAGTCACATGCACCTGTTTGTGACCCCACGAACAGCATCATGCCAGGCTTCCCTGTCCTTCACTGTCTCCCAGAGTTTGCTCAAACTCATGTCCACTGAGTTGGTGATGCCATCTAACCATCTCATCCTCCTGCCTTCAGTCTTCCCCAGCATCAGGGTCTTTTCCAATGAGTTGGCTCTTCCCATCAGGTGGCCAAAGTATTGGAGCTTCTCACTGCATTACTATAGTGTTTTATTAACTGTTTAATGTCTATCTCTCCACCTTAGCCTGTGAGTAATTTGAGCCAGATCTAATTATCTTTGACTTGTCTATGCCTAGCACAGTGCCTGATACTTGTTAGTACTGCATGAATATATGTTGGCTGGCTGATAAAACAAAGAAGGCTGTTAGGCTGCTTTCCAGATTGTACAATTTCCAAATTGTATCCAGAGGTACAATTTTTGATGCATTTTTTGGTAGTCTAGTTATTTTTCTACAAAGTCCCTTGGGCTATGTTTTTTCTCCTTGTTATTTTCTTTCTCCTTCCTCTGTTTCTTTTTCTTTCTTTTTTTCTATTTATATATCTTTCCATATCCATATATATATATATGTATATATATATAGAGAGAGAGAGCTTCTCTTCCCAGGTGGCTCAGTGGTAAAGAATCTGCCTGCAATGCAAGATGCTGTGTTGATCCCTGGATTGGGAAGGTCCCCTAGAGGAGGGCATGGCAACCCACTCCAGTGTTTTTGCCTGGTGAACCCCATGGACAGAGGAGCCTGGAAGGCTGCAGTCTACACGGTTGCAAGGAGTCATATACGACCGAAGCTACTGAGCATGCGTGCACCATGTATGTATATTTCTCTCTGACTTTGTGTCTTGATTTAAGGAGCCAGAATGTCCTCTGGCTCTCAGTTCTCATGTTTCTGACCCTGATATAATGTGTGAGATTCCCACTTACTCCTTTGGTTGAAGACTGTTCCTATTACAATAGAAATCTTATGAGAATTCCCTGGTGGTGCAGCGGTTAGGACTTGGTGTTTTCACTGCTGGGGTCTGGAGAACTGGTTGGAGAACTAAGATCCCACAAGCTATGCTGTGAGGCCCCCCAATATTATGAGGTAAAGTGATTGGAGAACTAACCTGATAAACTAACTTCATGGATTTTGAATATAGATAACATCCATGGTTGGTTAAATGTCTTACTGCATTAACATAGGAGACTAAGGAAATGGAATATGTAGGAAAAGTTGTTACATGGAGAGGGAATTAAGAGTGGTCTGAAAGAAAGTGCTTTTAAGGGGTTTAGCAGATTATTTAAAATTTTTCATTATATTATTTCTGGAAAAGGAAGAGAACTTGATGTTAGAGTCTCACTGCAGCTTTGTCATGAATTAATACCTGTTGGGTCAAGTCTTAATCTAGTTGAGTTTCAATTGTGTATGAGGGAGTTGTGATAGATGATGTTTCTTTTTGACTATAAAAATTATATGGATTAAATTGTACAGATTGAATTAAAGCATAGATTAATGCCCTGAAGGCCAGGCCAAGTGGAGTACCTTGGTGAGGGTGGCCTTGGTCGGTGAAGGGACTTTATAGGGATGACAAGCAGCGTCATGGGCAGCTGAAGGGGAAGAATAGGCCAGATAGAGATTTAGAGGATCTTGAAGATAGACTCGCCTATGCCCAGTTTTGCTTTGACCTGCCCCCTTTTATTATCTTTGGCTTAATTCTACCCATTCTCACTCTAAATCTAGGGATAAAGTATTTTAACTATAGCAAGTCACCTCTAATTATTGAGATTTTATTATCCATAAGGAAGATAACTTATGCATACACAACCACATTGACTGCATCTATTTTCCTAATTTGTGTCTTTCTTTATCTTAAAATTATCCTCTTATATTGAAGGATTAGTGTGTGTAAATGTTTGTTCATTTATTTATGAGAAGATTCTTTAAAACTTTGTCTTTAAAATCATGGTTTCTAAGCTGTATTTGGGATGTACCAACACATCGGATAAGACTACTGGCATCTTAATCACCTTAGAAATCATATCAATGTGACACGTTTACTTGAAGGTTAATAATTTCAGTGGACAGATTACTGTGGTAGAATTTTTGAAGAATGAAGAAGACACGTCTCCTTCTTTTCCCTCCCTCCTTCCTTTTTTCCTTCCTGTTTCCCTTCCTCTCTCCATCCCGTCCTCTCTTCCCTTCCTGCCTTCCTTCTTTCCTTTCTCTCTCAAGTATTTATTGGCTGCTTCTGTGCTAGGTGCTGCAGCGTCGATAATAAATTTATCTCACACGTAGGGTGGATAGTTGTCTTAATGGAGGACAAGTTCGGGGAACAGTGCAATTACAAATCACTCAACTAATTACTCAGACCTTCTTGACTGCGGCTTCCCAGAAACACATGAGTCCCTGCTCTCTAAGGTAGCCATTCTCAGACTTTGTGGCCTCAGGATTCCTTTATACACTCCATAGTTGTTGAAAAACCTGAAGACGTTTTGTTCATGTGCGTTATATCCATTGGTATTTGCCTGCGTGCCCAGTCACTCAGTTGTGTCTGACTCTTTGCGACCCCATGGACTAGCCAGCCAGGCTCCTCTGTCCATGGGATTTCTCAGGCAAGAATACTGGAGTGGGTTGCCATTTCTTTCCCCAAGGGATCTTCCCGACCCAGAGATTGAACCCACATCTCCTGTGGCTCCTGAGTTGGCAGGTGGACTCTTTACCGCTGCACCAGCTGGGAAGCCTGCCCTCACCATTGGTATTTACAGTATCAGAAATTCAGATATCAGTTTGAAATACTTCGGTAATTAAAAAGTAACAGTAAACTGTTAAGATGTGTTAAATAAAAGTAATGTATCTTTGAATGAAAACTGCCTTTTACAAACCAAAAATAAGTTAGCGACAAGCTTGGTATTGCATTTTTGTATATCTGTTTAGTGACTGGCTTAATGGAAGACAGCTGAATTCTCTTATCTACCTATGGCTTCAGTCTGCTGTTATATCACACACCATGCAGTCTCTGGAGGATTGTATTACAAATCTGAGAGAAAAATGAGAGTGAAATGGCAAACTGTGTCTTAATATTATTTGGAGTTAGTTTTGAGCTCAGGGGCCCCTCTGAAAAAGTCTTGAGGACCTTCAGGACATCTATATATGATACTTTCCTGGAGTAGGAAATGGGAACCCACTTCAGTGTTCTTGCCTGGAAAATCCCATGTACAGAGGAGCCTGGTGGGCTGCATCCATGGGGCCACAAAGAGTTGGGTGTGACCGAGCACATGTATGATACTTGGAGAGCTACTTTTTAAAAAAAGAATTTATTTACTCATATTCGGCTGTGCTGGGTCTTCGTTGCTGCATGCAGGCTTTCTCTAGTTGCTGTGAGTGGGGGCTTCTTATTGCGGTGGCTTCTCTTGTTGCAGAGCCCAAGCTCTAGGGTGTCTGGGCTTCAGTAGTTGTAGCACGTGGGCCCAGTAGTTGCGGCTCGAGGGCTCTAGAGTGTGCGCTCAGAAGTTACCATGCACCGGCTCAGTTGCCCACACAGCATATGCAGTCTTCCCAGACTGGGGATTGAACCCGTGTCCCTTGCATTGGCAGGCAGATTCTTAAACACTGAACCACCATGAAAGTCTGGAGAACCACTTCTAAAGAGCATCTGTTGTATGCAATGAATTAACATCTCTTTTATGACCTAGAATGGCATCATTCGTGGAGAAACAGAGACTATAGTGTGTTTGGTCTTTCAAAGGAGAAATTCGAGATGAGAAATCCTGTAAGATTGTAACCTCTGTGAAGGCAGAGATCTATGTCTCTTGTTTCACCTATTAGCTTTCACAGGGCCCGACACCTTGTTGACTCTGTGAATCTCAGTGATAGAACATTCTAAGATAGATATATACCTTTATAAGTCACAGCAGCCCCAGATAGAATTCAGCGAGAGCAAAAAATAAAGGTTAAATGGGTATTGTGGAGTTGGAGGGAGCAGCTGTTTTTAACTAAGGTGTTGTCAGAGGGATTCATGAGGAGATGGCATCAGTGGAACTGGGAAGGTAATTTTAGCAGACAGCGTTGGAGTTAGAAAGGTTACTTCTAGAAGAGGCAATAGAATGAGTAAAGAGAAGAGTGGGCTTGGGGTTCTTAAGTTTAGGCTTATGTGATATAGGCACAGAGGAGATTGAAGTCAGACACGGCTGGGAAAAAGCTTGGGGTTAGGTTAAGGGAGGTCATGAATGATCTCTGAAGGAATTTGGGTCCGTTTTCCATAGACCAAGAAGAGCTACCGCTGTTTTCTGAACAGAGTGAAGAAAATGAATCTTGCAGTAAGACTGAGAGTGGTGTGAGGAGGAGAGAGGATGGAGCTGAGCTGCTACAGGGAAGGAAGGAATGAGAATTGAAGAAGAGGTGGGTAGGGAAGGATCCAGTAGATAGAGAAGGTACCCACGTTCAGATAATTTGGAGTAAGAAGGGCTTCCATCAGTAAGAAAGGGGAATTTCAGGTTCCTTGTGATGTCATTGTAGACACAGCCACAGTATTACTAAGCAGTTATAAAAAGGTCCTTGGGCTTTGGCTTTTCTATATGTAAAAACGCAGAAATGGATTGCTTGTCTATCTGTGTCACAAGAGTGCATGGAAGCATTAGTGAACTCCTTCATAGAAAAGTGCTCCACTAATCTAAGCCATCAATAATAAAAATGAGAATGTTTGCCAGGTGCTTTTGCTTCTCTGTTGAAGGCTTGCTATGCAAATATGAAATATTGCCTGGAACTATTGTCATTGTTAATAATAGTAAAGTCATTACCATGAAATGCCTACACAGCAAACTGATTCTCTGTCAATTCCAAATTGAGACGACAAAGCCAGGCATTGAAGTCCATTCTATTTTGTTGATTATGAATCTTGCTTATTGTAAACTATTTTCCTGGTTAGGGAAGACATCCTTTTAAGAGCATTTGAATTTCATTGTATCTCATTATTTCCATCACTCTATTCTGGTCAGGTTTCTTATTGCTATCAGGAGCCTCATTATCCTGAATTTTCTCTATGTGGATAGAGGTGTACAGCATTTGATGTGTCTGGTACTTGCATCTGTGCTCTTGTTAATTGTGGCTACTTCCATTAATTTAACACTTAGCTGTATAGCATGGTGCTCAAGCATATAAACTCCAAAGTTAACCTATCTGGTTTTAAACCCAAATTCTATTATCTCATGTGAATGATCCTGGTTAAATCACATGATCTCTTAAGCTTCAGTTTTCTTATCTGTAAAATGGTACTATTAATAATAATGCTACTGATCTCATATGGTTATTATAAGGATGAAGTGAATTGAAGTGAAGTCACTCAGTTGTGTCCGACTCTTTGTGACCCCATGGACTGTAGCCTACCAGGCTCCTCTGTCCGTGGGATTCTCCAGGCAAGAATACTGGAGTGGGTTGCCATTTCCTTCTCCAGGCGATCTTCCCAAGCTAGGCATCGAACCCGGGTCTCCCGCATTGCGGGCAGACGCTTTACCATCTGAGCCACCAGGGAAGCTGTATGTGAAATACATGACGTGCTCAGTAACTGCTGGGTTTTGTTTTGGTCAAATGTATTATCATCAACATGTCTTTTTTCTTAATCAGGTTCTTGTTGTATGTTTTGTTAATTCATTATTTGTTTACTGAGTTAACTTGTGACCACACAATTGATCATCAACCTTTTCTTTACTGAGAATAAGATTCTGAAGAATGCCCCAAATCTTAAAAATTTTTAATTATTTTATATATATATATATATATTCATACTGGGCTTTCTTTTTGCCTAGCAAATCAGGTGTGTTTAATTGTGCAGTGAATAAAGAGATCTGACGACTTGTTCTAATCACCTGACTGGTATTATTTCTCAGGGCACAGTGTTGTCTTCCTACACAATCTTTCTATAAAAAAATTTGTTAACCATCCTCCTTCTGAACTTTTGTGTCTTATTCAGTCTGTTCCCAAGATCTGTAACAATATGTTTCTGTCCTTGCTGTGCGTCGTGTCTCTCAGGACTTCTAAAGGCACCTTCCCATATGAGCTCACATCCATTGAGATCCATTTGAAACATACACCAGACTCTTTGTTCATACTGTTGAGGCTTAGTGAGCTGTTTGGGCTACAACGAAACCTTTGCTCTGCTCAGCAAACCAGGGCTTATTTTTTATAATTTGCTTAAATAGTTCAAGAGTTATAGGACGACTGTGGTCCTGCTCAGCACCCAATCAGTTGTTATCCATTACAACCGATGCTTATCAGTTCTCCTCTTGTCATAGTTGTGTAGCTTGAGTATTCATCCACTATCTCTCTCTAGATTGCCTCTTAACTTCTATGGGACAGGAAATGCATGAAGGTAATGGTCTTGCTTCCTATGAGAAGTTGATCCTTATTTGCCAATAGTGAATCTATTCAAATTGTAGAGGATAGAATGAAAATGACTACTGAAAATAGCTGCTATTAGAGGTGGGAAGATGATTGAGTAGTAAGGCAAATCAGAATAAATTAGCATTTAATAAGTTCCTTCTTTTATGATTCCAACATTGAGTATCTGTCTTAATCGTTCTGGCTCAGAAATTGTTCAGATGGATATACTAGGAAGGAGTTTTCTTTTTGAAAATTGTGATGCTCGATCTGATATTGTTGCTGTTCAGTCACTAAATTGTGTCTGAATATTTGTGGCCCCATGGACTGAAATTTAAATTTATCACCTCAGCTTCCCCCACCTTTCAGTAGGAGGTGAACTTACTTTAGCCATCTGCCAGTTGTGTGATCTTGGCCATGTAACCTAATGCCTGGCTTCTTGGACAATAAATGCATCTGTCCCATAAGGTAGTTTTGAGAATTTTACTTAATTTTCACAAGAGATATAAGGTATTCTGTAAGAGATTTAAAGTTATTAGAACAAAGCCTGGCACAGAGCAAAACTTCAGTAGCTATTAGCAAATATTATTACCCATCTGAAATAACATGGTGGTTTAGAACCTGATTCTGGAATCAGACTTGCTGGACTTGAGTCCCAACCCTGTCACTTACTGCTTGGCTAGTTTGCAGTTCAGTTCAGTTCAGTCGCTCAGTCGTGTCCAACTCTGCGACCCCATGGACTGCAGCATGCCAGGCCTCCCTGTCCATCACCAACTTCCAGAGTTTACTCAAACTCATATCCATTGAGTCAATGAATCCATTCAACCATCTCATCCTCTGTCATCCCCTTCTCCCGCCTTCAATCTTTCCCAGCATCAGGGTCTTTTCAAATGAGTCAGTTCTTTGCGTCAGGTGGCCAAAGTATTGGAGTTTCAGCTTCAGCATCAGTCCTTCCAATGACTATTCAGGATTGATTTCCATTAGGATGGACTGGCTGGATCTCCTTGCAGTCCAAGGGACTCTCAAGAGTCTTCTCCAACACCACAGTTCAACAGAATCAATTCTTCAGTGCTCAGCTTTTTTCATAGTCCAACTCTCACATCCATACATGAATACTGGAAAAACCATAGCTTTGACTAGATGGACCTTTGTTGGCAAAATAACGTTTCTGCTTTTGAATATGCTGTCTAGGTTGGTCATAACTGTTTTTCCAAGGAGCAAGCGTCTTTTAATTTCATGGGTGCAGTCACCATTAGTAGTGATTTTGGAGCCCAAAAAATAAAGTTAATTTTGTTTAATTTTGGACTCCTCTATAACCTCTCTGAGCCTCTGTTTCATTTTTAATTGGGACAGTGGTAGTATCTACTTCACAAGATTCATGGGAGGAATAGACAGAAATCACATTGCATCTTTCATTGAATATTAGGCATCATTTTTGTAATTCTTATGACACATGCATTATATAGTAATTGTAATAGTAAATGCTCATAGAGCACTTACTCTGAGCCAGGCAACATTTCAAGTACACCGCATGTATTATCTCATTTATTCTTCGCAATACCTTAAAGTGAGGCAGGCACTATTACTGTGCTCCTTTTACAGATGAATAAATTGCAGCAAAGAGAGGTCAAGCAACATGTTCAAGATCCCGTAGTTGTTGATGGTGAAGCACAATCTGAACACTATGCATTCCACTTTATTGCCTCTTTACTTACAACAATAAAGAAACAAGTCAACTACAGTGTCTGGAGAGTGAAATTACACTGTTAGGCTAATGACTGAGGCTCTCCCTATGTCCTCCCCTTTTTCAAACCCTACATCTATTCATATGGCTAGATAAACCTGATTAAAATGACGATTAATAATTAGCACTATGAAGACGAGGGGCTTCCCGGGCGGCACAGTGGTAAAGAATCTGCCTGCCAATGCAGAAGACTCAAGAATTGTGGGCTCGATCTTTGGGTTGGGAAGATCCCATGGAGGAGGAAATGGCAACCCACTCCAGTATTCTTGCCTGGGAAATCCCATGGACAGAGGAGCCTGGTGGGCTACAGTCCATGGGGTTGCAAAAGAGTTTTACGTGACCGAGTGACTGAGCGCGCGCACACACACACACACACAGAAGGTGAGAAGGTGATGCAGTTCATAAAAGGGGGACCTGAAGTCTCTGTGGTTGAATCTAGAAGGAAAGCCTCCAGACCTCCTTGCCCCAGATAAACTCTTCCTGTCCTGGGTGAGGTGAGAGGGCAGGTTTACTCAAGACTTCTCATCTTATTTAGCTCCAACTTCTCCCCCTTTTCTGCTTCTGCCTTAGTCACTGCACGACTGTCTGAAGCCCCAGGCAATCACATACATTTCCTATTTACTTATTGATAAGGAAAATCAATGTTATTTATTGTCCTTTGTCTTCTGTCTGTTCCCGGCAATGGTTGAAGTGACTGTGCCCCGTGCTGTAGACTGCCCTTAAACTCTGAATAAAGAATAATACCTGACTGCAGAGTGTGAGCCAAAGGGCTTTGGCTTTCAAGTCCTACAGATCTGGTCCAAATTTCTAATCTGACACTAGGCAATTAGTTAACAATCTTAAGACTGACTTTCCTCATCTATAAAATGGTTATGTTTTACATATTCCACAGTTTTTGAGAGAACTGAATGTAAAACATTTTTAGTATGATGTCTTGCTACAGCGGAGAATTGCATTTTGTTATTGCTATTATAACACTAAAACTTTGAAAAAGATTGGCTTGCTTTGGATCATTGCCAAGCAGTTTCATTATTGAAATAACTAAAGAAACTCAGTTGTTATCATGGCAAATGCCCTGAGGTACTTTCAATACAATAAAATAATTTTATTTTCATCCTTATTAGCATGCATGCTCTGGGTGACCCTACTCGGTTTGGGAAAAGTAAGCTGTGAAAAGGGTTTAGGGTGGTAAAGTGCAAGAAAAAAGTGAGTGTATAAAATAGTACTCAGCTGTTTATTTATCTAAGTGAAATAATGTATACAGACACATTTTGCAGATTCTTAAATCCTTTGCAAATATAAGATTAAAAAATAATTTCCATAGGAATTCTAACAAGAAGAGAGGAATGGAATTAATTTGTCAAGGAAGGCAGGGAGAAGAGCAGATTTTAAATTATATGTTAAGGAAAATAAGATTCAGTTCAGTTCAGTCACTCAGTCATGTCTGACCCTTTGTGACCCCATGGACTGCAACACACCAGGCCTCCCTGTCCATCACCAACTCCCAGAGATTATTCAAACTCATGTCCATTGAGTTGGTGATGCTATTCAACCATTTCATCCTCTGCCATCCCCCTCTCCTGCTTTAAATCTTTCCCAGCATCAGTGTCTTTTCAAATGAATCAGTTCTTCTCATCAGATGGCCAAACTATTGGAGTTTCAGCTTCAGCATCAGTCCTTCCAATGAATATTCAGGACTGATTTCCTTTAGGAAGGACTGGTTGGATCTCCTTGCAGTCCAAGGGACTCTCAGGAGTCTTCTCCAACACCACAGTTCAAGGAAACCAGAATTTGAACAGTTGGACTTTTGTTGCTGTTGTTTAGTCACTAAGTTATGTGTGACTCTTGCGACCCCATGGACTGCAGCCCACCAGGCTCCTCTTGTCCATGGGATTTTCCCAGCAAGAATACTGGAGTGGGCTGCCATTTCCTTCTCCAGGGTATCTTCCGACCCATAGAAAAAGGCAAATAGGTAAATCTTGAGAAAGCACATACGATAAGCATAAAACTAACTGGTCTGTTAGTATTTGAGTATTTGGGCAGATGAATGGGAGCTTGCATGCCAGGTAGAGGATTCTGGATATTTTAGCCTCAGTGCATTCCCAGCATCAGCGCTTGGTCCCACAGACTGATTCATCTGGTGATCGAGGGAAGTAGAGAGCAACGTTTTCTTTCATTATACGTGGACTGACAATTGCAGATAAAGTGGGTGCTCTGCATCAGCTCTCTCTCTCTTTTTTTTTGTAATTGGAGGATAATTGATTTACAATGTTGTGTGTTTCTGCTGTACCACAAAGTGAATCAGTTGTATGTATACACATACCCCCTCCCTCTTGAGCCTCCTCCCACCTCCCCCTCCGTCCCACCGCTCCAGGTCATCACAGGGCACTAAGCTGAGCTCCCTGTGTTGTATACAGCAGCTTCCCAATGGCCATCTGCTTTACACGTGGTAGTGTGTGTATGTTAATGCTACTCTCCCAATGTGACCCACCCTTCCCTTCCCCACCTGCTCTGCCCTCACATGTCCATTCTCTCTGTCTTCTGCGCCAGCTCCTGATTGACGTGCTGATATAATGACTAGTTGCAATAGTCCCTCTTCTTGGGTTGCAAACTTGCTGGATTACACAATCATGTCTGATGCAGATGTCCACCATCTTATGGACTCAGAATTTTTACCACTTTCCATTTTCCCATCTTCTCTGTGGTGTGAGGCAGTTTCTTTTTTCTGACTCTCAAGCACAAAGGGGCTTATAACCCGCCTTGTTCTAGGCAACCACTCATGCAAGTGTAGACACAGACCTTGAGCAGTGCCTGAAGTATCCATCTGAAAAGATTCAGGCATGATTTGCCTTTCTTGGGTGATCAAAGTAATTACCAACCTCTATCGCAAGTGCAGAAAACTGCTTCCAAATTTAATCTATGAACTTCCAGATGTTCAAGCTGGATTTAGAAAAGGCAGAGAAACCAGAGATCAAATTGCCAACATCCATTGGATCATAGAAAAAGCAAGAGAGTTCCAGAAAAACATCTGCTTTTGCTTTATTGACTACGCCAAAGCCTTTGACTGTGTGGATCACAACAAACTGGAAAATTCTTAAAGAGATAGGAATACCAGAGCACCTGACCTGCCTCCTGAGCAATCTGTATGCAGGTGAAGACAAGAAGCAACAGTTAGAACTGGGCATGGAACAACAGACTGGTTCCCAATAAGGAAAAGAGTGCGTCAAGCTTATATATTGTCACCCTACAATTTAACTTCTATGCAGAGTACATCAGGCAAAATGCTGGGCTGGATGAAGCACAAGCTGGAATCAAGATTGCCGGGAGAAATATCAACAACCTCAGGTATGCAGATGACACCACCCTCATGGCAGAAAGCGAAGAAGAACTAAAGAGCCTCTTGATGAAAGTCAAAGAGGAGAGTGAAAAAGGTGGCTTAAAACTCAACATTCCAAAAACTAGGATCATGACATCTGTTCCCATCACTTCATGGCAAATATATGGGGAAACAATGGAAACAGTGAGAGACTTTATAATGTTGGGGGGCTCCAAAATCACTGCTAATGGTGACTGCAGCCATGAAATTAAAAGACGCTTGCTCCTTGGAAGAAAAGCTATGACCAACCTAGACAGCATATTAAAAAGCAGAGACATGACTTTGCCAACAAAGGTGCATCTAGTCAAAGCCATGGTTTTTTCAGTGGCCATGTATGGATGTGAGAGTTGGACTATAAAGAAAGCTGAGCGCCGAAGAATTGATGCTTTTGAACTGTGGTGTTGGAGAAGACTCTTGAGGGTCCCTTGGACTGCAAGGAGATCCAACCAGTCTATCCTAAAGGAAATCAATCCTGAACATTCATTGGAAGGACTGATGCTAAAGCTGAAACTCCAATACTTTGGCCACCTGATGGGAAGAACTGACTCATTTCAAGGGACCCTGATGCTGGGAAAGATTGAAGGCAGGAGGAGAAGGGGATGACAGAGGATGAGATGGTTGGATGGTATCACCAACTCAATGGACGTGAGTTTGAGCAATCTCTGGGAGTTGGTAATGGACAGGGAGGCCTGGCGTGCTGCAGTCCATGGGGTCACAAAGAGTTGGACACGACTGAGTGACTGAACTTAACTGAAACTTCTTGCTACATTAAACTTGCCATGTGGAGGTAAAGGTAATCTGGCTGCACCATAAATTGCCCTATGATTTACCATAAGTTCCCATAGGATAGGGTTGATTACTTTTATTCACTCAACAAATATTTACTGAGCACTACTACATGCCGGGTTCTCTTCTAGACGTGAGGATACAGTGATGAATGCAGTGGACTAAAAAATCATCTCTGACTTTATGACCTTATGTCCTGGGGCAAGGAGACAGAAAGTAAACCAGAAGAATAAGTAAAATATGTTGTATATCACACGTTGGAAATGGTCAAGGATAATATTAAAGCAGGGGAATGGATTGGATAGTGTGGTGGAGGGTTACAGTTTTAGACAGGGTGACCAGTGAAGGCTCCCTGGAGTGATATTGAACACAGACTTCTTTTGGTATGTCTGCACGAGCATATTTCCTCTCTGTGTGTGATTCTATATTTGTCCCTTCCAAAACTGTATCCTTGATAAAAGTGGAAGCATTTCCTGGGTAAGTTCTCTACATGTTATCTTCCTGGATAATACCATCTATCCAAGGGTTTGTGGGTGCCTCTAATTTTTTGATAGACCCTTCAGACAAGTTCTCAAGAATCACTGATAGGAGAAAGTAGAGTTGTCAAGCTTCAGTTAAAACGTTCAGTTCTGCTTAAGACTGGATCGCAAACAATTAAGACCAAGTTCTAGAGTCAGTCACAATGGTTTAGCTCTCCTAAAATACACAGATCACTAAAAGATAGCAATTTAAACTTTAAAAATTATCTCTCTTCCATGAAATTGATTCTGCCCTGACTTGGAAATTATCTGACATTAATTTATAAAAGTAATTTCATGTTCTAGTTGTTTTCTAAAGGTTATTGTATGGCATTTTTTGTTCGTACATTTATTATCTGCTCTTACACTGGTTTCAACAGGAATTATGCTTGTCTTTTTATGTTAGAAATTTTTTGATATGCGTTTGATTTCTTTTGACAAATTTCCAACTCAGGGGGCATCTCTGACATTTTATGACTTGTGTAAGGTATTATCTATTGCAGAGAGAGACAGAGACAGAGAAGAAAAGGAATAAAAGAGTGAGAGGAAAAGAGAGCAAGAAGATAAAAAGCAAAATGATTAAAAAAAATCCCAACTTATTTTTTAGCCTGTCACTTCTATCTGTAGGAATACTATCTGGTTCTTTTTTGCCTTATACTCTAGGGCAGGATCATTATGGCAGGTTTTAAATTTGAAAAATCATTTTTCACATAGTGTTTATATACCATTGTCTTCAACATATTTGCTGCAAACAGTTGTTAGCTTTAGCTTCTAACAGTTTTGTGATCTTTTAATTTGAATAGACTTCTACACTTAAGATAGTCTATCACATACAGCCAACTATTAATAACTGTTTAGGGGCTTTCCAGGTGGCGCTAGTGGTAAATAATCTGACTGTCAATGCAGGAGACACAAGAGACACATGTTCAATCCCTGGGTCAGGAAGATGCCCTGGAGTAGGAAATGGCAACCCACTCCAGTATTCTTGCCTGGAAAATTCCATGGACAGAGGAGCCTGGTGGACTCGCAAAGAGTTGGACACAACTAAGCAACTGAGCATGCACGATCACATCAAAGCATGTATCAAACTTTATCCCAGGTACTGAGTTACCTTTCACTGGGTCAGAGTTACTGAGATGTCATTGGAGGTGCAGGGCTGATGTGTGGAGATGGGCAGCGGCAGTAAGTGCTGCAGAGAGTCTGATTTTCTACCTGTACAGGTGAGTGCACGTAGAAAATAGGACTATCTTTTCTCCCCTTCCCTCTTCTTTCTGTTAGTGACTATCTCTCTGTGTATATACAGGCTTCCCTGGTGGCTCAAATGGTAAAGAATCTGCCTGCCAATGCAGGAGACCCAGGTTCGATCCCTGGGTTGGGAAGATCCCCTGGAGAAGGGAATGGCAACCCACTCCAGTATTCTTGCCTGGAGAATTCCATGAACAGAGAAGCCTGGTGGGTTACAGTCCATGGGGTCACATAGAGTCAGACACGACTGAATGACTAAGATACACATATATATCTATATATATACACATATATACATACACATTTGAATACCTGTTATTCTAGATATTGAGCTCAGAGAAGGTCTTATCCTTGTAAGATCAGAGTTTGAGAGGGACACAAACAGTTCCCTTCATAGCATGTATCACATTTTTTAAATATATAAATTATATAATTTATTTTAATATTAACTTTAAATACTTAAATAAATATTGCATTTTTTGTGAGCATATTACAAGAGTACCGAATATAGTTTAGGTGTCAGAGAACATCTCCTTGAGTAAAGTTGGCTGGGTAGGAATTATCCAGATAAAGGAAGGAGGTTGGTGAAGTGGGAGAAGGTTTTAGACTGAGGCAACAGCATCTGTGAGAGTCTAGCAGTGACAAAGATTTGAAGAGAGCTACTGCTGCTGCTGCTAAGTCGCTCCAGTCGTGTCCGAATCTGTGCGACCCGATAGACGGCAGCCCACCAGGCTCCCCCGTCCCTGGGATTCTCCAGGCAAGAACACTGGAGTGGGTTGCCATTTCCTTCTCCAATGCATGAAAGTGAAAAGTGAAAGTGAAGTTGCTCAGTCATGTCCGACTCTTCGCAACCCCATGGACTGCAGCCCACCAGGCTCCTCCATCCATGGGATTTTCCAGGCAAGAGTACTGGAGTGGGTGCCATTGCCTTCTCCCTTGAAGAGAGACAAGAATACAAATGAGACTTAAGAAACATGCAGGGTCCAGGTTCTATCATGAAGAGCCTTACGTGCCATATTCATTATGATGTAGAAGAGCTGGAAGTGAAGGGTTGGAGGCATGATCAGATTTGAGGGTTAGAAGAAAGCCACCTTTGCCATATGGAAAATGTTTAGAGAAGGGTAAGTTCAATGGTGAAGAGACAAGAAGGCTGTTGCAATGGTCCAGAGAAACATAGCAGCACCCTGGACCAGGTGCTGCAGAGTTAGAAGACAAGATGATGGTTGTGTTCAGGGATATTTAGGAGGAAGATAGAATCTGCAGGACTTGTCTGCATTTGGAAGATGAGGGAATGACAGAGTCAGACATGATCCCTGGTTTCTGGCTTGAATGACTGCGTAGGTGGTGGTTGCTGTTTTAGAGAACGGGAACACTGGAGGAGGAACAGGCCTGGAAGAAATATGAATTCATTTGTGGATGTATTGAATTTGAGATATCCGGTAGGCAGCTGCATATGGACGTTTAAAGTTTAAGAACTAGGTGTGGGCTGGAGATGACTTTCAAGCTTTATCAGCAAGGAGCAGGACCCTGTAGCTGGTTGGGGGAAGGAGAGAATCTAGGAACAAACCTTGGTAAACACAAACAAAGAGGAACCAGAGAAGTAGGAAGAAAACTCTAATAAAAAATGATAAAATCTGAAATGTATATGGCAGTTCCTGTGTGTGTGTGTATATGTGTGTGTGTGTGAGTCGCTCAGTCATGTCCTGTCCTTTGCGACCCCATGAACTGAAGCCTGCCAAGCTCCTCTGCCTGTGGGGTTCCCACGCCAGAGTACTGGAGTGGGTAGCCATTCCCTTTTCCAGGGGATCTTCCTGACCTAGGGATTGAACCCAGGTCTTCCGAATTTCAGGCAGTTTCTTTACTGTCTGAGCCATCAGGGAAGCCCCCTAGTTACTGTGGGCCAGGCATTATTTTATGTGCTTTTTCATATATTAAATCAATTTCGTCATCTTGACAGTTTGGTGCTACTGCTATCCCTCATTTTATGGATGAAAAATATGTGTGGAGTCTAAATGAGGTTGTGTGCCTTACAGATTGTCACAGAGCTGGTATCTGTCAGAGCTGATTTAAGCATGGGTGATCTGACTTCAGTGATGTGGGCTCTTTCTCTGTGTCTTTATGTTCTTCTGAAAGCCGTGGAGTTGTGTTGCACAGAAACTCTGGGCAGAGAGGGAATCTAGAGCCATGTCACTGCCTAGAGGCCAAGGAAGATCAGGGCTGAAAATTGTCCATTACATTTAATGACATTTGTCACTAACAAGAACTTGTTTACTGTTGCGATGGCCTGAGAAGACAGATCATAGGCTGAGGATCTAGTGGGAAATGAGGGGGCAAAGACAGCAAGTGTGGAGGGTGTTGTCCAGCAGTTTGACAGGGGAGGTGAGGAGAGAGGTGTTGGGAAATTCTAGATGGCAGACTTGGAATAGGAAAAGAAGTCACAGAAACAATTTGCTTTTGGAGTAGAGCAGCGAGGCTTACTTTATGAGGGGAATACATTTGAGAAGCATTGCTTTTTCTAGAAGGCTTCTCACATGGCTCAGTGGTAAAGAATCTGCCTGCCAATGCAGGAGATGCAGGAGACTCGGGATCGATCCCTGGGTCAGGAAGATCCCCTGGAGGGGGAAATGGCAACCCATTCCAGTATTCTTACCTAGAAAATCCCATGGACGGAGGGGCCTGGCAGGCTGCAGTCCATGGGGTCACAAAGAGTTGGATATGACTGAATGTGCATGCTTTTTCCAGAAGGAGGCAGGTATGACCTAAAATAATCATCAGGCAATCCTTGATTATAAATTAGAGTTCTGCTGCTTTTTAAAAATCTCCACAGCCACACCGTAATTAGTTGATTGCCATTATCCATCAGTCGGCAGCATTAAATTTGGATGCAAAACCTATGGCCTTCTGTCTTGAGAACCTTGGGAACAAATACAGGATAAAATTGTAACCAGATATAAATAGAGTGCTCTCACCTAGGACAAATGACAATTATATTTTAGTGCATTTCACTCCACTTGCTTGCTTCTTTCCATTTATTACAGATGGCAAGAATTGCCTTGAGGAAGTTTCCCTAAAAATTGCTTTTCCTTACCAGCTTCAAATCAGGTTTGGTTTTGACCCTAGGCTTTTGTCTTTGAAGGTCAGTTGGACCATCATCTCTGCTATGACCTCCAGACTATTAAGGAGCTCTTGTGAAAGATTTTGGGGAAAGTTACAGGATGAAGTGGCCTATTTATCTATGGGAGAATAGGGCACAGAGAAATGTCACAAATGCCAGAGTGGTACAATGTTGTGTCAAACCACACCAGTGCCTTCACAATAAAGGTAGGACGGAACGTGTTCTTTAATGTTCTATGGAATTTCATGGGTGGCATTCTTTCCTTATTCCATTATGCATGCATGCTAAGTCACTTCAGTCATGTCCAACTCTTTGCGACCCTATGGACTGTAGCCTGCCAGGCTCCTCTGTCCATGGGATTCTCCAGGCAAGAATACTGGAGTGAGTTGCCATGCCCTTCTCCAGGGGATTTTTCCAACCCAGGGATCGAACATGAGTCTCTCACGTCTCCTGCATTGCAGGTGTGTTCTTTACCACTGCCAGTACCACAGAAGCTCTTTTCCACAATAGAGAGCTGAATTACAGAATTTTTTTTTTCAACTGAATCTCAAGGATGTATTTGTTCCACAAGTTTTTCCCCCTATCTAAAATCCACAACATGAATTTGATGAGTCTGTGAAACTTTAGAATAATTAAAAAAAAAAAACTTTGCAATGGGGGAGAATGATTTATGGAATGATGCATTTAAGTGGGAGCCTTCCCCGGTGGCACAGAGGTAAAGAATATGCCTGCCAAGGCACGAGACACAAGAGACATGGGCTTGATCCCTTGGTCTGGAAGATCCCCTGCAGGAGGAAATGGCAACCCACTCCAGTATTCTTGCTGAGGTAACCCAGTGGACAGAGGAGTATGAAGGGCTATTATCCAAGGGATTGCGAAGGGTCAGACCCAACTAAGTACTAGCAGAAGCATTTCAGTATACAGTTGTATTTCATGTAAAGTTTTATTTAAAATAAAGCTTATTTAAGGCTTAAAAAATTTATTTAAATGTAAAATGCGTTTAAGTTTGGTTTTATTATCTTAACACGTTAATTTTGTTATGTTAGTTTGTGTTGTTTTGAACATCCATCGTACATTTGTGCATTATTTAAAGGAAAAAATAGTGTGCCATAAATAGTCTTGCTACAGGGGTGTACGTTTTTAGGAAAAAATGTAAGGTTGTCAGTTAATCATTTCAGATGCTAAAATGGGTCCCAAGGGAAAAAGAAAGTAAGATTAATGACAGAAAGACATAGTTAACGATTAAGTGAATTTCAGTTATAAACCCAGGAAAAGCATAGGCAAAACCAGTTAAAGAGTCCTTTTTTTCTCTAGTACTAGGTAGTATTTTTTTCCTTCCAAACAGGCTTTGTAGATAATTATACTTGCTGAATCATTTGTCACACTGCGCATTTCCTCATAACTATGACATGTCTTTCATGAGGTCCATTTCATGATTGGTTTGTTGCTCTTAAGAAAAAAATGCGTGAGCCTTTCCCTGTTGAAAAGCCTTCAGTGACTGTTTGCTTGAGGGAATTCTCAGTACAGTCTTTGTCGAAGGAAAAACAGGGCGATGAAGCCAGTGGAGAACATTTTTCTTTTCAGTTCAGTGAGGTCATGAGAGGGAAGGAACACCTGTGCTTTCAGAGTCCTTTCCCGAGAATCATAAACAGAAGTGGCTCTTTTTTCCCTTATTTGGTTTATTCTGATGAGACTCTGTTCTTGAGTTTACAGGCTGATAGAAGGGTCCGGAGGGGACTCTGTAATCACAGTCAAACTGGAACTTGGCCACACATCATGTTTGAGAAATTTCCTGTATTCAGAGACAAGTGCGGAGTCTGCTCCGTGTTCTGTGTCTTGCCCGTGTGCTGTTAAGCGAGGGGAACGACATTCCTTCTCTGCTTCTGTTGCTCTCCGCTTTGAATGGAATTATCTACACCTTTGGAAAAGCCTGTGTTTCTGGCTCCTGCTTTGATGAACTTGGGGAAAGCTATAGATTGTCTTTGATTTTAAGAACTTTCCTGGTAGATTAAGTCAGCCTTGAGAGAGGAAGGCATTGTTCCTATTGTCTTCACACTTCATTTTCTAGCTTCCTTGTAAAGATGAGTTTTTAGCTCAGGTGTTTATATATATATATATATATATGTGAAAGTGAAAGTTGCTCAGTCATGTCCAGCTCTTTGCAACCCCATGGACTATAAAGCCCATGGAATTCTCCAGGCCAGAATACTGGAGTGGGTAGCCATTCCTTTCTCCAGTGGATCTTCCCAACCCAGGGATCGAACCCAGGTCTCCCGCATTCCAGGTGGATTCTTTGCCAGCTGAACTATTGTATAATATCTATATCTATAGATATATATATACACATATACATACATTTTATATATGCTGACCAGGGCTTCCCTGGTGGTTCAGATAGTAAAGAATCCACCTGTGATGTGGGAGACCTGGGTTTGATCCCTGGGTTGGGAAGATCCCCTGGAGAAGAAAATGGCAACCAACTCTGGTATTCTTGCTTGGAGAATCCATGGACAGAGAAGCCTGGTGGGCTACAGACCCAGGGGCTGCAAAGAGTTGGACATGACTGAAGGACTTATACTTTCTTTCTTTCACTTTCATAGTGACCCGAGCTCTCTGAGTTTGTAGATTTATTTGCAAGCCATTCACAATATTGGTAAACCACTTGCCAGTATTTCTGTTTTCTCTTTGGTAATTTTTTTCAAACTTTTTTTGTTTTATTCAACAAATACTTATGGAGTAGCTAGACATTGTGCTATAACTCTAGGATGAAAACGAACAGTATGCAGTTTCTACACGTGATCTCTTGGTACCAGAAAGAACACCAACAGGCGTGTTTAATATATTTAATTAGCTTAATATTTTGATAAAAAGATTCAGACTTCTACCCATCATTATGACCATGTCGAGTTAACATAGAAATGGAAGCAGCCCGCTTAGTATTGATCCCTGTAGCTTCTGAGTCGCTGCTAGAGTTTCCTTCAGGTGTGGAAGAGCGGATAGAGAAACACAGTGACAAAGATGTAGTTTATTTGAGAGCCTCCTGCTTAAATCTGTTTTGATTCACTTGTGCATAGTTTGTGAATCCCATTAGGGTGAGGAGTTTAGCCAGCAGGTGCCTGAGGTTCTCATGAACTTCTGCTTGAATACAAAGAAACTGAAATAAGTGCCATATTATTATTGTATCAGTTCCCATAGAAAGATACTGATTATTCTGAGTAACACAAGACAATACACATTTATGTGGAATCTTACATATGTAGACACTCATTTTCAGGGAGAAGGACACCTATGCACACATACGCACAGCAGGGTACACACTTGTTCTTCTGTGCTGTCTCTGGTGACC
The DNA here is from genome assembly GCF_000754665.1 of Bison bison bison. Classification (NCBI taxonomy): domain Eukaryota; kingdom Metazoa; phylum Chordata; class Mammalia; order Artiodactyla; family Bovidae; genus Bison; species Bison bison. The sequence goes on along the minus strand of NW_011494460.1, from coordinate 78,116 downwards.
CCTCATAACTGAACTTCCCTGAATTAAGGATGTAAAATTCTACTAAATGGAAAGTCTAGAAAATAGTTGCCTCTGTCAGTCCTTATCCAAGTAAGATTTGTTTTACTCTCTTAACTGCTTATGAGATTTATCACTTTGGACACAGCTGCATTTGAAAACAGTAGACTTTCTTAAAATAGGAGTTTTTCCAAAAAGGTTCATTCTTCCTCCCTCCCTCCCTCCCTGTTTCCTCTCTCCCTTCCTTCCTTCCTTTCTTCATTCATTCATTTTAGGCAGGTAGAAATGAGGTGACCTGTAGAGACCAGAGAGGGAGGTTATTCAGCAAAACTAGGGGAAGAAAGACAAATTGATGACTTGGGATCTTTGCAAAGGGGTCTGACAGGAGGTGCAGTGAAGAACGAAGTGATGAGAGCAGGCCTGGAGAAGAGGAGTCACACTGTCGTAAGCCCCAGACAAGGATCTCTTTTTGCTGAGCCTGTCCTTGCTCATGGTAACAGGCCGTGGATATTGAAAGACATCTTCCTCTTTATTACACAGTGCTGGTTTCCTGCTTAAATAAAATTATAGTATAACAATGCAGTTTAGTATCAAGATTAATTGCATTCTTAAAGATCTCTGTAGTAGTAATCTGAAAAGGGGTAGAACTAGGAGATCAGTGAATTAAAAACTTATATTCATTTATCTAGCTGGTTATGATATGTTTAGCTATGTTTATATTTGTGGAGTGTGTTTGATTGCAAATAGAGTTTATAACACTAATAAATATTGAGAGTTTAGAAAAAGTAGCATTTAAAAATGTACAGTGTTATGCTACTTAATGAAGCATTATGTAAGACATTGCAATCATGTTGTCCTTCAAAGGACAGTATTCAATGCAAGAGTGAAACTTGTAAATATTTAAGCATTTGCAAAAGAAAGTAAGGCTATAAGTAACTCAGGGAAAAGTGTCAAACACTATAAATTAGAATTCCTTAGGATTTTAGTGGTTCAAGTTGCATGTTGGCACTGGCTAAGGGAAAAAATTTATATTTTTTAAACTTGAGCATGAGATCATTTTTTAAACCCTGAGGTGGGATAATCTATGTGAAAGTCAAAAACAGAAATCATGGTACTGTGTATTTGGTAAACGTCTCTTGGAATACCCAAGGTTTCCAAGATTTGTAAAATTTAATAAAGTATTTGACTTTCAACCAGATGGATTAGATACCATGTGAAATAGAAAGATGCCTCCTTGTACATCTACTCCCTCTGCACAGTTATAAAAAGGTTCTTAAAATAGATTTAAGAATGCTGAAAGTAATATAATAAGGAACAAGGTGGTTAAATACTTACACGGTGAGATTTAAAATCAAGTAACTGTGTATATTTCCTGTGCTCCCAGGCGCACTTATATAATTGTTAGCATAAATAGTTTACTCCATATTTCATTAGTGATTTTATCTCCCTACTGAATGTGGTTGTCTTTTAGTTCTATTATTTGTTATTGCTTAATTTCTTTTCTGGTGGCGAAGAGAGCTGTACACTTGTACTTGGTAGATTTTTCAGCTAAAAATCCAGTGTAAGCCAACTGTGTTTAACTCCAGAGATGTACTACTCTAAAAGGAATTCAGGCTACTATATAGTGGGCTTCCCTTTTCAGTGTTTAGGAGGAGTTGCAGGGGGAAGGGAGAAGCTATGAGAAGCCATCTCTCCATTAAATCTCCTCTTAACCACGGCTGCCTCAGCTCAGCCCCAAACCACTGCAATTACCTCCCTCCCAGACTCTGCCTCAGCTCTGTCAGAGTGAATTTTTGAAAAAAGACTAGACATGTCTCATCCCTGCTGACATGTATCCAGTGATTCTCCCATAAAGTCCAAATTTCTTACCATAGTAACCAAGTCTCGTTATATTCTTGCCTGCCACATTTCCTGATTTCCTGGCCCTTGTGAATCTAAGACTCTGGTTGTTCCCCTAACAAGCCATATCCTTCTTTCTTTTTTTGGCAGTGCCACGCAGCATGTGTGGGATCTTAGTTCCCTGACCAGGGATCGAATGCATGCCCCCTGCATTGTAAGCAAGGAGTCTTAACCACTGGACAGATAGGGAAGTCCTCTGTCTTTTTTTCTTGTTGCCATGTCCTTTCATGCATTTCCTTCTGACTGGAGTCTTCTGTGCAGCTAATTTCAGTCTCTGCCTGGGTAAGTCACATTTATTTTGCAGTGTCCCTGACTCTGTGAAGGCCTTTCTGGGCATTTTTACACTCAGCAAAAATAATGCTCCCTTTTCTTGTTCCTCATAACTCTTTTGAGGGAGACATCCTCAGAGACAGGGCTGTTTTCTTCGTACAGTCCTCTGGGCATGCTATATGAACATGCTAATTGCTCAGTTAATTCTGGTTGACAAATGAATAAATTCTATATAGACTTTATGATTTATAGATTCTTTATGTATTCTTTTCTTAGTCATGATTTACCCATTTGATACTGGTTAGATATGTATTAGGAATCTTAATCAAACAATTGTTTAAGGAAACAAGGTGAAGTGAGTTAACGTGCAGCATTTTACATTAAATTACTTTTTACTTAGCACTTCTTTACATTGCAACTATAATAAAAATTACAATGTTCTTATATATGTATTTTGCAACTTTAAAATATATACTATAATATTATTGACTATAGTCACCAGGCTATATGGTACATCCCTTTATTTATTTCATAACTGGAAGATTTATCTCTTGATCTCCTTCACCCGTTTCGCTGCCCCAACCCAACCCTTTTCCTGTGGCGACTGCCCTTATGTCTTCTGTGAGTTTTGTTTTGCTTGTTTTTTTTTTTTTTTTCCTTTACATTTCATACAGAGGTGAGATCATATGGTATTTGTCTTTCACTTATGATAATATCTCAAGGTCTAGCCACGCAATTGCACGTGGCAATATTTCCTCCTTTTATATGGCTAGTAGTATTCCATTGCGTATGTATGTATCTTGTCTTCTTTATCTATTCATCCATCAGTGGACACTTAGGTTGATTTCATATCTTAGTTATTGTAAATTTCGCTGCAGTGAACATAGGGCTGTGTATATCTTTTCAAATTAGTTTTTCCATTTTCTTCAGATTAATATCCAGAAATGGAATTTCTGGATCCTATGGTAGTTCTCATTTTAATTTTTTGAGGAACAGCCCCCAAACTGTTTTTCATAGTGGCAGTACCAGTTTATTCTTCCCCCATCTTTTATGTTTTTGAAATCACCTTTTACCTCCTTTTTATTTTGTGTTATAACTTAACTGATTATTTTAGTTATAATTATTTTTAGTATTTTTTGTCTTTTAACCTTTGTACTATCTTCCTAAGTGATTAATTCACTACCTTTACTATATATATTGGCCTCTACCAGTGAGATTTATACTTTCATATGTTGTCAACTAATTAATGTTCTTTTTTTTAATTTAAAGAAGTTCCTTTATCATTTCTTGTAAGGCCGGTGTAGTGGCAATGAATTCTTTCAGCTTTTACTTGTCTGGAAAATGCTTTACTTTTCTTTCAGTTTTAAATGATAACCTTGCTAGCTAGAATATTTTTTGGTTAGTATTTTTTCTGTTCAGCACTTTGAAAATATTGTTCTACTCTCTTTTGGCCTGCAAAGTTTATGCTGAAAAATCTGCTGGTAGTCTTATGGGGGTTCCCTTGTATGTAACAAGCTGTTTTTCTCTTGATGCTTTAAAGATTCTCTATTTTTAACTGTTGACATTTTAATGTGTCTTGGTGTGGATCTTTTAGGATTCATCTTATTTAGATCTTTCTAGATTTCCTGGAATTGGTTGTCTGTTTTGTGCCTCAGGTTAGAAAAGTTTTCAGCTGTTATTTCTTCAGAGTCCAGAGTGCTAACCGTTACACTATGGAATCCACAGCCGTTATTTCTTCAAATATATTTTCTGCCCCCTTCTCTCTTTTCACCTTCTGGAACTCCTATAGTGCAAATGTCATCTGCTTGATGTTGTTCCACATGTCCCTTAAGCGATCTTCATTTTTAAAAATTCTTTTCTTTTTTCTGCTCTCTCTGTATAAATTTCACTGCTCTGTCTTCTAGATCACTAATCCTTCAGATTCATCTAGTAGCGTCTGCTGTTGAACTCTTCTAGTGCATTTCTCAGTTCAGTTAGCGTATTCCTCAGCTCTGTGACTTCTGCTTATGACTATTGCTTTGAACTGTTTATCGGGTAAATTGCTTATCTCTGTCTCATTAAGATTTTTTCCCCCGAGGTTTTATTTTGTTTTTTACTTGGAATATATTCCCCTGTTTCCTTATTTTGCTTGACTCTCTGTGTTGGGTGAGTGAGCTTCCTCTCTTAGTCTTAACAGAGTGGCTCTGTATAGGAGATGAACCTTATCTTTCAACCTTGGACTAGCTCTTGGGTGTCTCTTGATCCTTTGTGGTTGTCTAAGCAGCCTAACTTATTCCTGAGAGGTCTCAGTTGTTGAGGGTGTGCCAAGACCCGTCAGTATTCCAAAGGGAGGGATTGCAGTTTGCATCTAGTTTCAGGCTGTTTGGAAGCCTGGCTTTTAAAGTGTGCAAACACATGTAGTCCCATTTGGGGGACTTGCCTGGAGGCTGAGATGGTAAAAATCTGCCTACAATGCAGGAGACCTGGGTTTGATCCCTGGGTAGAGAAGATCCACTTGAGACAGGAATGGCAACCCACTCCAGTATTCTTGCCTGGGAATTCCATGGACGGAGGAGCCTGGCAGGCTACAGTTTACAGTCCATGGGTTCACAAAGAGTCGGACTTGACTGAGGGACTAACACTTTCACACTTTCATGGGATTACAGTTATAAACCCTGTTTGCTCCAGACCGAGTGATCTGGCGGGTGACCCCTGGGGAACAGTTGCAGAACTTGGGGTTTCAGATGAGTGTCTCCACTCCTTTCTGAGACGTTCTGGTGAACTTCTGAGAACTCTCCTTCTGGTGAGTTCTAGTGAGGTAGAGGAGGAGTGCAAAGATGCCGTCACCTGGCCTACATTCCCAAAGGGCATTTCTGTGCCCTGTAGATGTGTGGCATGCCCGAAGTCTGCCCCTCAGGCTGAAGCTCCAAGACAAGTAGATGGGCTTTTTTTCACAGAAAGACTGAGGGTGTATTTCAGTCTGTAGTTTGTGCAGGGCCCTGGGAGTGGTAGCCTGCTAAGAACTGTCTCTCCAGTTATTTAAAGTCCTGGAGGACCCAGGCACAGAAGTCCCCCAGTCACCAGAGCCAAACGATCAAGGAGCCTCTCCTTTGTGTGCTCCTCCCAGCTTTGGCACGGCAGCAGGAGAGCGCAGGGCCGGGGTGCACCTTCCGGATGTGTGGACACTCGGTAGCGCAGGGCTACCGAGTGTCCACTGGTTCTTGCCAGGCCATGGGAAGGTGCAGGGCTGCATGCCTGCTGGCAATATCAGGGTAGAGGGAGAATGCAAAAGTGATCCCTTGTGATGCCTTTTTCCCCAGAGAGGGTCCCAGCAGGCTCCCAGCCCTCTGGCAGACACGAAGATTAGCAAATAAATCTCTTTCACATAGAGTCCAGGTGCTATTCAAACCGCTACATTTTCATTGGTCCCTGGGGTGAGTGAGTCTACGTGCAAGCCCTTTAGGAGCAGTACCTCAGTTCTCTCCATTCCTTTAGGTCACCCGGACAAGAACCTCATTGGTTTTCAAAGCCAGATGTTTTGAGGGCTTGTTTCCCTGATGCAGATCCCAGTGGCTAGGATTCTTGATATGGGGCCCAAACCCCTTTCTCTTCAGGGAGGGGCTCTGGATTGTGAGACCCCTTCTGATCCTGAGTTGCTGTGCTGGGGGTAGGGTTCTTTTTTGTGAGACACCATGTCTTTGCCTCTCCTACTCCTCTCAACGTGGCCCTTTAACCAACTGTGAAGAAGCTATTAATTTTACTTTTCAGGTCTTTTTCAGAGGAAATTGTTCCATATGTAGCTGGAGATTTAGTGTGTCCATGAGAGGAGATGAGTTCAGAATCTTCCTATGTCACCATCTTGGACTGCCCCTTAAATTTTATTTAAACACTAGGATACAATTGCATCTTTTTGAAATCTATTTGAGTTCCTAGATATAAGCATGTGCAATTTTTAATAATAAACACTCATAAGTAATGAAGGCCGTGTCTTATAAAATTTAAGACATTTCTAACACCACACTCACGTCTAAGATTGTTTAGCAGTACTATTTGTTGATAATGCTAATTCAATAAATGAAATATGGAAAACAGCATAGTATATGGTTAAGCAAAGTAACCTTAGAGGCGAGCTGTCGAAATATTGGCTACACCAATTACTACTTGAATAACTTTAAGATGTTACTGTGCTTAAATTTCTTTTTCCTTTAAATGGAGACAATATTGGTGAGACATCGCTTTGCCGACAAAGGTCTGTATAGTAAAAGCTATGGTTTTTCCAGTAATCATGTACGGATGTGAGAGTTGGACCATAAAGAAGGCTGAGAGCCGAAGAATTGATGCTTTTGAATTGTGGTGCTGGAGAAGACTCTTGAGAGTCCCTTGGACTGCAAGGAGATCCAACCAGTCAATCCTAAAGGAAATCAGTCCTGAATATTCATTGGAAGGACTGATGCTGAAACTGAAATTCCAATACTTTGGCCACCTGAGGCAAAGAGCTGACTCATTGGAAAAGACCCTGATGCTGAGAAAGACTGAAGGCAGGAGGAGAAGGGGGCAGCAGAGAATGAGATGTTTACATAGTATCACTGACTCAATTAGACATGAGTTTGAGCAAACTCCAGGAGATAGTGAGGAACAGGGGAGCTTGGCATGCTGAGTCCATGGGGTCGCATTAGACATGAGTTTGAGCAAACTCCAGGAGATAGTGAGGAACAGGGGAGCTTGGCATGCTGAGTCCATGGGGTCGCAGAGTTAGAAACAACTTAGCAATTGAACAACAACAACAATTAGTAACTTTCCTTATATGATGATTTTGTGAATTAAGTGAGTTATTTCATTTAAAAGTAACTAGGCTCCGGTCAATAAGTGTTAGCTGTTATTACTATTAATATTCCTCAATTACTTCACCACCTGCTTTTCCTCTGTGCTCTGTTGGACCTCGCTTATTTAATTATTGGTTTAGGGTGTATTTAGGAGTATTTTCCATTTCAAATTGCAACTGTTAGTTGGAAGCTTACAGGTACAGAAGGTTGTACTAAAATGACAACAAAAGGAGAGTTAGGAATTAGAAACTAAATCAAACTCCTCATTTCCTTTGTGCAAATGTTGTCCAAAACAATATGAAGTTTAGAAGACTATGCACAGAGTGCAGTGGCTAAAGTATGAGAGTTTATGTAGGCTATAAACTAAAAAATTAAAAAAATTTTTTTTTTTATTTACCACTTATGTTCTTTATTGATTTATCATTTGAATTCTTTCTTCACATTTGTATTCATATTCTCTTTCCAGTTTTAACTTTCCATTCATTAATAATTTTTTTTTAGTGCTTTTTTTTTTTAAGTTTAAAATTTTATTTTTAAACTTTACAATATTGTATTAGTTTTGCCAAATATCGAAATGAATCCGCCACAGGTATACCTGTGTTCCCCATCCTGAACCCTCCTCCCTCCTCCCTCCCCATACCCTTCCTCTGGGTCGTCCCAGTGCACCAGCCCCAAGCATCCAGTATCGTGCATCGAACCTGGACTGGCGACTTGTTTCATACATGATATTATACATGTTTCAATGCCATTCTCCCAAATCTCCCCACCCTCTCCCTCTCCCAGTTTTTGCTATGAAGAGCCAATTTTGTGAATGTGTGTGTGTGTGTGAATAAAGATATATGTTTTAGGAGGTGCTCAGATATATGAGTAGGTAGAAGAAATTCGTAGATGAGAATTCCTCAAAAGGGAAGTGACTGAAAAATGAGGGGAATACAGGCTCATTAGTGATGCTCTTTATGATGGAATTTTTGCAGTAGATTTTATGGGCAATGTGAATTTATTTCATTTATAAAGATGGAATATAATCTGTCTATAACAGTTTATTTGGCTATTAAATGCACAAAATGAACAGAAGATAATTCCTCAGAGGAAGGAGAGATAAACTCAGTATTTTCCCAGCTTGAATCATACCTCTCCCTAAATGTCATCTTCTTTACTGAATATCTTGTTTTAGTAACTATCTGAAAGGCATGCGCGCATGCTCAGTCATGTCCGACTCTTTGCCACTCCAGGGACTGTAGCCCGTCAGGTTCCTCTGTCCATGGGATTTTCCAGGCAAGAATACTGGAGTGGGTTGCCATTTCCTCCTCCAGAGGATCTTCCTGACCCAGGGATTGAACCTGTGTCTCTTGCGTCTCCTGCATTGGCAGGCAGATTTCTTACCACTAGGGCCACCAGGGAACCAAATATAATGAAGATGATATGGTGTAAGGAATCTGAAAACAAACTGCTACTTGTGTTCAAATCTTTTTTAAAAAGCATTCCAGTTTTTTAAAAAAAGGTTTATTCATGTATGCATTTATTTTTGGCTGTGCGGACTCTTTTCTAGTTGTGGTGAGTAGCAGCTACCCTCTAGCTGCTGGTGTGCAGGCTTCTCACTGCAGTGGCTTCCCCTGTTGCGGAGCACAGATTCTATAGTGTTCGGCCTTCAGTCATTGTGACATATCCACTCAGGGCTCCAAAGCACAGGCTCAACAGCCGTGGCACATAGGCTTAGCTGCTCTGAGCCACGTGGATTCTTCCTGAACCAGGATCAAACCTGTGTCTCCTGTATTGGAAGGCAAATTCTTCACCACTGAGCCACTAGGGAAGGCTGTGTTCAAATCTTAATTCTGCCTTTTACAAGTTTTGTGATTTGGGTATGGTTTGACCACATCAAACCTCCACTTCCTGTACGAAATGGAGATAATATTAATAGTACATAAGAGACAGTGATGTCGTGAGGACAGAGATGATGAATGTGTGGTTCTAGTATTTGGCATACAATAAGTGATCAAAAATATTAGTTATTTGGTCCTCAGGAGCCTCCCAGATGGCTCAGACAGTAAAGAATCCGCCTGCCAATGCAGGAGATCCAGGTTTGATCCCTGGGTCTGGAAGATCCCCTGGAGAAGGAAATGGCAACCCACTCCAGTATTCTTGCCTGGAAAATCCCATGGACAGAGGAGCCTGATGGGCTACAGTCCCTGGAGTGGCAAAGAGTCGGACACGACTGAGCATGCGCGCATGCCTTTCAGATAGTTACTAAAAAGAGATATTCAGTAAAGAAGATGACATTTAGGGAGAGGTATGATTCAAGCTGGGAAAATACTGAGTGTCATTTATTTGAGTTTATCCCTCCTTCCTCTGAGGAATTATCTTCTGTTCATTTTGTGCATTTAATAGCCAAATAAACCATGGGGTAGCAAAGAGTCGGACACACAACTGAGGTGCTAACACTTTCACTTTTCATGTTCAGGGTGTAACGTGGCCCTTCTTTTAGGCCCAGATGTTGGTACTGCTTCTTCTAAATCTTTGCTGGGAACTTTCCACCTCAAACGAAGAGAACCTGTAGAATATTTCCAATTTTACCACTTAGAATTGGTCTATAACAGACTATGTAATAGTTCAATCCTGCAATCCAGTGATGGCAAAGAAATACCCCTGTAACCTCACTTGGATTTCTTAGAAGGGAGATTATTTCTCTTTAGATTAAGATAAGCATTATTTTCATGCAGGTTTTTCAATGTATATTGTCTTTGGTGGTTTGACTCTCTTGATCATCCCTAAATCAACTTACGTATCCTATACATAACAAATAATACCCTACTGAATGTAACAGTAAAATATTTTTTGATAATTTTATTGTATAGCACCTTCTGACCAGGCACCGATGCCACAGAGACTCTGACAGGGAACTTTATATATTATTAGAATTCTTTCCTATTATTCTCCCTAGAATTTTCAGTTATGTTTAGTCTGTTATAGGAGAAATTGTGACTGTAAAATCTGATAGATCTGGTTTAAACTTTGATTCTGACACTTACTTATTGTATAATCTTGGACAAGTTAGTTTTCCAAGGCACTCAGGATGATTTGGTGAGGTTTAAATGTGATTACATACATAAAACACTTAATGTCCAACACAGTGTTGGCAAACATTATTTCTAGCTTATTTTGATTTGTGCCATGTCTGGCCTGCCCTGAATTTATAATAAAAATGAAACATGAGACCACATTGAGAGACTAAGAGATTACACAGATTTGCTCCTGAGGGATCATAAAGAAGAGAGAAGGGAGGAAGCTTGCCTCTCATTACCAGCATTTCCTTTGCGACATGTATGGTGGATTTCTGCTGTTATCTCCTACTATAGGTGCTTAGTTGCTCAGTCATGTCCAGCTCTTTGTAACCCTTTGAACTGTAGCCCACCAGGCTCCTCTGTCCTTGGGATTTTTCAGGCAAGAATTCTGGAGTGGATTGCCATCTCCCTCTCCAGGAGATCTTCCCTACCCAGGGATTGACACAGCATCCTCCTGTGTCTCCTGCGTTTCAGGTAGATTCTTTACGCCTTGAGCCATCAAGTCCACCTCCTGCTATAAATAAATGCTGTTTTTCAAAATGAACTCATTTTTTCCTCTGAAATCCAAAAATTAAAATTTGCCTCTTTCCTGACCTGAATATTTCAGATTTTGAATGAGCTTGGGGAGCATTCAAGCCATAATTACTGACTTTTAAATTCCCTAGGAAAGAGAATGGGACTTCTCTGGGTCCAAGGCAAAGTCTCTAATGAGGTGCTGTGGTTGTACTGGGGGTAATTCTTATTTGATATAAACTTTCTGTGACAAGCAATAACCCGTGGCTGGAGCTGCTGACATCTCAGAACAAGGTAGTCAGTCACATGAGCACGTGTGGACTTGAATTCTGCCATAGGAGTGATTCCCAGTTACTGACTTTTCTTTCCTTTTAAGCTCTGTAAGGAGGTCAGACTCGAGTAGAAGGCTCTTAGACTTCTGCATAGGCATTATTCAGGTTGGTTTGCCTCCTCCTTGCCAATTAATTTGGGTTAGAATTCATAAGCTCACATCTTTTTGGAGCAGCCTTGTTCTGTGAGTTCCATGAATAGAAGCTCTGCAGAATGTGTGGTGGCTGACGAGATTATGTTCTGAAATATTTCACGTATAGGGGACGTATTCTCCTGAGATGTGAGAAGCTGATACAGAAATTTCAAGGACAAACAGATGCAACTTTTTCCATGATTTTTCTGATCTGTAAACAAAAATTGTCAGAAGCTGTTCCTTAAATAGTTTTTCATGACTCAAAACATGCTGTAGCACTGTTTAAATGTGTGCAGTAGTTTGAGGCTATCTTTTAGCTATTATGGATCAAGGCAGATGATTTTATGGAATTATGAACATTTGACTTCCAATAGAATTTAACATTTATCGAATAACTCTTTACGGAGTTTCATTTGAAAAGGATAAATTGCAAATGAGACAGAACATACCTGTCTTAGAATTACAGAACACGTTTACTATTAGAATGCTTAGTAAACCAACCCATATAGATTCTTTATTACCCAAAATGCTATGGCAATGGTGCTATTCTTTCTGGCAACAAATATAGATATTCTACTTGATTTGCTTAGACCGTTTGGGAACTTGGACCAGAAATAAGTATCAACCCTGAAAATGTGAATCAAATTAAATCACTGCAGGTTCTCATTCAAGTTTGAAATGTAATAGACTTCATTTTATTAGACTTCAATAGCCCATTTCTAAGTGGGCTTCCCAGGTGGCGCTAGTGGAGAAGAAGCCTCCGGCCAGTGCAGGTAGACATAAGAGACACAGGTTTGACCCCTGGGTCAGAAAGATCCCCTGGAAGAGGAAATGGCAAGCCACTCCAGTACTCTTGCCTGGAGAATCCCATGGACAGAGGAGCCTGGTGGGCTATAGTCCATGGGGTTACTAAGAATCAGACACCACTGAAGCAACTTATCATGTATGCACGCACGTGCACCACAGAAATGAGCAAATACCACATATCAGGGGATCTTGTTCCCCTGAAGAGCCAGTTTTCAAGCATTTGTTAGCACACCACTTTCTCTAATCTATGTTCACATAACTGTCAAAGACTTTATAATCCACAGGGCTACTCATGATCATGTGATCAACTTCTCAGAAGGCATTAAGGCAACAACAAATACAAACATTAAAAACAAAGAGTAGGTACCCACACAGAAGGCTTAAGTGTGCAACTTTTGTTGCTGTGGGGAAGAAACTGATACTTTATTTTATTTTTTATATATATCAGAAATTATTAATTTTTTTATTTTATTTTTTTATTTTAATTTTTTAAGATAAATCTAGGTGAAGAAGCTTTAATGTAACTCTGCATTTGAGGCTGAGTGATTTCTATCCACTGCGTTTTGGATATTTGATATTATCTATCAGGAATGTATGACTTTACCAAAGTTAGACAATTTCTCTATTTACTTTAGAAAGCAATTTTATACATAAACATAAATAAAACTAACAGGCAAAAAATATTCTGGTATAACATTCTTGGAAGGTAATTTGATAATGACAATGTGGTATTAGCAAGTTAACAGTGTAAAGTTTACATTGTGAGATTTAGTAATTCACTTCTAGAATGTGTGTGTATAATCAAAAACTATATAAGGATATTCATTCAGTGTAATTTACAATAGCAAAGGTTGTGTGCAGCCTACTAGGAAGAGCCTCAGTGTGTTTATTGTTATATGTATGGAAGAAACTCTGGACTATTGGATCTCTCTGCAAAAGGGAAGAGGAGAAATTGGCATCATTTAGCAAAAAAATTTAGTCATAATCTTTTAAAGTCTCATGTGCTCTCTGCAAGATAAAAAAATTCTTAGCGGCAGTGTTGGAGATGGAGATCCTCAAACTCCATGCAAGAATTATCCTGAAGGTCCTATAATGTAAGGTCAGTGCCATTTAAAAAATGCTTGCAGCCATGAGCATAGAAAAGATAGTGATTCACCTGGGATTACCTATAAAAACCAATGTGTGTGTGTTAGTCGCTCAGTCAGGTCCAACTCTTTGCGACCCCACGGACTGTAGCTCACCAGGCTCCTCTGTCCATGGAATTCTCCAGGCAAGAATACTGGAGTGGATTGCCATTTCCTTCTCCAGAGGAACTTATCAACCCAGGGATTGAATTCTGGTCTCCTGACTTGCAGGCAGATTCTTTACTGTGTAAGCTACAGGGAAGTTATAAAAACCAATATGTAAGATAATAGTGAGCCTAAGATTTCCATCTTATAACTTTTTTTTCTGCTTAATATTATTTTAAGCTTCTTAATGCTGAGCCATTTTTGTTGTTCTTAACACATTTATACTATTCAAGCAGTAAAAACATGTTGTATTTGCTATCATGTTAGCAGAACTGTTTGCTTGTGAGGACAGATATGTGAAGTGCTTGTTATTGTGTGTGTGTATGTGTAACTTAAAACTGTGTATCATATGAAAGTGATAGGTGAAGGTCGCTCAGTCGTGTCCGACTCTTTGTGACCCCATGGACTATACAATCCATGGAATTCTCCAGGCCAGAATACTGGAGTGGGTAGCCTCTCCCTTCTCCAGGGGATCTTCACAACCCAGGGATCAAACCCAGGTCTCCCGCATCGCAGGCGGATTCTTTACCAGCTGAGTCACAAGTATATCATATAGTGCTTGGGAATTGACTTCCTGATATTTTTTGTCTCTGGGCCTCTTTCTGACTTGAGCTCTCACAAGAAACCTATGTAACAGCCCATCTTAAAAGTAATGTGACTTGTGCCACAGTAGGAGGTATGGAGTAAATAATTAAAGCTGCTTTCATAAAAAGCATTCCACAGCAGGAAAGGAATGAAGAATCTTCTTTGTGAAGAAAAGCACTAAATCACACAGTGAGAAATTAGGGAAACAAAAACCAACAGAGAGCAAGCCATCATAAATAGTGCCTTGAGGAAGTGAACAATGTTTTAAAAACAGGACTCAAGCTTAGGAAGCTGAAAACATTTCAGTGGATTTTTGGGTTGCCAGCAATTTTAGGATCAACTCCCTTGACATATTGGCATCATATTTATGTTGCTTGTAAGGAAGTTAGTAATAGAGGAGCCCATGGCTATCAGAAGCCTTCACACTTTATCAAGTCACTTAGTCATATATTGGGCTCCCTAGTGGTGCTAGTGGTAAAGAATCCTCTTGCCAATGCAGGAGACAAGAGTCACAGGTTCGATCCCTGGATCAGGAAGATCCCCTAGAGGAGGAAACAACAACTCACTTCAGTATTCTTGTCTGGAGAGTACATGGGGTCGCAAGGAATCGGACACGACTGAGCAACTAACACTTTCACTTCAGCAGTCATATATTACTTGATATATAAATGGAGGGGCTTCCCTGATGGCTCTGTGTTAGAGTCCGCCTGCAATGCAGGAGACATGATCTGATCCCTGGATAGGGGAGATCCCCTGGAGAAGGAAATGGTGACCCACTCCAGTTTTCTTTCCCAAGGACAGTGGAGCCTGGTGGGCTGCAGTCCATGGGATTGCAAAGAGTCGGACCCAGCTTAGCAACTAAACAACAATAATAAATGGAGCCCCATACTTAGGAGATATATTCTCTGTACTTTTGAATGGAAGCCAAAACAGAGGGTATTAATGGATGTGCCCAGGGTGTTACCAGCAGACTCCAACAGTTCAGAGGTGAGTGGTACAGCAGCGAATCCCAAGGCCGGCACGTGGCCTGGCACACAGCCTTGCCAGCTTAAGTTCCATCTAGTAGGCACTTAGTGTGTGCCAGGCACGGTGCAGATCTCTCCACATGTCTTAACTCATGGGCTCTTTAACAGTTCCATGAAGAAGATTCTATCACTATCACATAGTCACTGGCAGGGAGGGAGGTTGGGAACTTGCCCAAGGTCTCACATTTGGAATTTACTGGGATTTGAATACAGACCAACTGTCTCTGGGTCTGGTTTTAACCATTACAAATGATTTCCAGCTCATGGCCAGGAAAGGGAAGGTCCCAGTGGTTTAGTTTAAATTTACATCACTGTGGCTGGAAGAATCTCTTTTACAAAGCTCTCCCACAGACTGTTGAATGCAGATGGCAGGTGTGTGAAGGCACTGTGACCTTGGTCCTTGACCTCTGAGCAGAAGCCCCCTTCACCTATGACACCGTCGTGATGTGTGTGTGCTTGGAGGCAGCAAGATATCTGCAAGCCAGAGTTCATCTGACCATAATTTGCCTGTGGCAATGGTGGAGATGTGGCCATTGACTAGCATCAGTGGAGAGTGTGGGACTGCACTTGAGCCTCAATTATTTTTCATTTTAGTTACAGAGTTTCTAAATTAGGAAGCAAGCTACAAAATAAACTGCAAAAAACTAAATTAGAAGCCAGATTCCAGTGCCAACAGAGAATACTCACCTGTAAGGTTTTGAATTTGAAATGATTCCTTTTCACTTTAACATGAGGAGTATAGTAATTTTTTTTCAATTTTGTAAATGGAAGAAATGTTAATATCCAAGGTTTTCAGCTACTGCTCAGCATTATATGGCTGCTGCAGCAGCTAATGACTATACCAGTGCTTAAATAACACCTGACTGTGTGGCAGGCAGTATTCTAAGGACTTTACATATGCTAACTCAATCATCATCCTATTGAGTGTTTCCAGTGTTATGAAATGAAGTCCACTGAGTACAATTTAAATATTGTTTAATTGAATGGCAGTTATTTTAGCAAAATTAGCAGAGAAGGTAGATGGTGTTTCTTCTTCAGTGGTATGTTTTCTTTCCAATCCCAGATAGCTTTGAAAAGTCTCCTTTCTCCTTGGTCAGGACAGCAGGTGCATTATTCCCCTGTCTATTCTAAAGCAAGCTAAAGGCTTGACACTCGCCAGGTAAGTAGCTTGTGAGTATTATTTTTGGATAGATCACCTAAACAGGCTATTAATAATTTAACTAAATCATGCCATGAGATGTATCCTCACTTCCAAAAAGGGGGATGACCTCCAGAAATTCATGCAAGAATAGAGGCACAGAAGTATTATATTGCATACAACCATGAACTCTTACAAGTCTATTTTCTTTCCCCTCCTTTTTTTCCTTTTCTCTCTGTAATTTTCAAGTTAAGACAGCAATTCAGCAAAGAAAGAAGACTACTCATTTGAAGCTGTATGCAGAAATACAGGATACTAAATGTCAGATATTTCATCTTTTTGGAATAAAATGTAATGATAAAATCAATCTGTTTTCTTTCCCATAAGAACCTCATTCTTACCTTTTTCTTCCCTTTGAGGTTTAAGATGTTAAAGAGATATCTCAAGATCTCAATAGATGAGACTTAGATCCTATTCTAATGCCTAGTTGACCTCTAGTCTGAAATTCACAATGCTGAACAACTTCTTTCTTCTGAATCAATTCATTTCCTCTTTGTACTTTCCTATTAATATTAATAGTACCACTATTTCCCTAATGGTTTAGGGGCAGAATCAGAGTCATTTTTGAGAGGTCTTTCTCTCTTAAGCATTATATTCACCTGTTGGTACGTCATATAGACTCTTACCTGGAAAGTGACTTGTGTCTCTGTAACTCCAGTTTACGACTCATTCATTCTTTGCTTCTGGCCTCAACTGAAATAGCAGAAAGTTTGTTGTTGTTGTTTAATTGCTCAGTCGTGGCCAGCTCTTTGTGACCCCACAGACTGTAGCCCTCCAGGCTCCTCTGTCCATGGGATTTCCCAGGCAAGAATACTGGAGTGGGTTGCCACTTCCTTTCCAGAGGATCTTCCCAACCCAGGGATCGAACCCACATCTCCTGCAAGTCTCCTATATTGCAAGTGGATTCTTTATTGCTGAGCCACTGAGGAAGCCCTAAAAGACAGTTACTGATATTTTACCTCTCCTCTCCAATCCACCTGATATATGACTCTCTGATTACTACTTAAATTAAAAAAAAAATTATTTCCTCTTGCCTCCAAAATGAACTATAAACTTTTGGACCAGGAATTCAAGGATCTTTACAATAAGGCAGCATCATTCTATTGTTCCTGTTTGACTTCTATTTGTCCAACAAGTCTGTCCTCCAACCAAACTAGGCTCTTCACCATTTCATGAACATGAATCATGTTTCCTGTCTTTGTTTTTTTTTTTTTTTTAAACCATTCCCCCCAACCCCCAGGATAACCTCTCTTTCCATGTCTACTTTTTGAAGTTATATCTGCCTGTGTTTGTCTGTGTCCATCACCTCTAACTCTCTCTCATTTTCACAACCTGAAGTCCTCCCTTCTCTCTATGAATCTCCATAGCCCTCTGTGAAAGTGAAAGTGAAGGTGAAGTGAAAGTTGCTCAGTTGTGTCTGACTCTTTGCAACCCCATGGACTATACAGTCCACGGAATTCTCCAGACCACAATACTGACATGGGTAGCCTTTCCTTTCTCCAGGGGATCTTCCCAACCCAAGGATTGAACCCAGGTCTCCCACTGCAGGTGAATTCTTTACCAGCTGAGCCACAAGGGAAGCCCCTAGCCCTCTGTACTTCCCTTAAAATTCTTTGTATTATAATCAATGCTACATTTCCCAGCACACTTCCAACTGCCTAGTCCCACACTCGTTCATATGTGTAAGGGTTCCTTATAAAAAATATTAGGCCATTTGAATGGAACTGGGGTACTATCACCCTAGGTAGCTCTCAGTTACATGTTGGTAAGACTCAAAGATCTGCATTTAACCTATTGAAAAGACAGTCTGAAACTGTGTACAGTGTGAACCCATGGACTCTTTCTATCACAAGGTAGATGATGTAAGGACATATTTATTTTCTAATTAATGGAACTGTTGAAACTTTTCTTAAAATTTAGCTTGATTTATACCATTGTAGGTCAGCTGAAGATTTTTTTTTTGCCCTAGTAGATGACACTAGTTATGCTTCATTTTCTTTTCTGGCCATCCTTATGGCACATGGTTTATGAGTGGAATGACTGCACAGACTCAGAAGGTTATTAGACCCATGCTTGAATGATAGACTTGAAGACGGCTCAGTGGTAAAGAATCCACTTGCCAATGTAGGAGACACCAGTTCAATCCCTGAGTCAGGAAGATCCCCTGGAGGAGGAAATGACAACCCATTCCAGTATTCTTGGTTGGAAAATTTCACAGACAGCAGAGCTTGGCAAGCAACAGTCCATGGGGTCACAAAGAGTCAGACATGACTAAGCACATACTCATGCAACATACATATATCCCCTCCCTTGTGAGCCTCCCTTCCACTTTCTCATCCAACCTTTCTAAGTCATCACAGAGCAGCAAAAATACTGCCATTCTTTTCATGCATCTTGGAGGAAAATACAGTTATCTTGTGAAAATGCATTATTTGTATTAATATTTAATGGCTTTATTATGGTTATTTGAACTAATAGACATATAAAACATTTATTAGTTTTTCTTTCTAAACTGGTAAATCTGATAGACCTAATGATCATAAACAGAAGTTCTTTGGAGTTCTCAATTATTTTTAAGAGGGTCTGGAGAAAAAGTTTGATAATTACATTCATGTATATAAAATAAAGTCCCAATATTATCAAGCAGACTGTTTTTGTTTATGATAACTATTATATTGACCTTTGAACCACAAGGATTTGAACTGCATGGGTCCACTTTTATTTGGCTTTTCTTCAATAAATTCACTACTATAGAATCTGTGGTTGAATCCACAAATGCAAAACCATGGATATGGAGAGCCAAGTGTACAGTTATATGTGGAATTTCCACTGTGCTGAGGGTGGGTGACCCTAATCCACGTTGATCAAGGGTCAACTGTATTTTAAATTGTGATGATATTAGGCATGAAAATTGATTTCACTTCCTTGATTTTTAAAAATAATGGGTATTAATAGAGACTCTTTCTTGCCTTAAAAAGAAAATGATGGTGTCAATTTTTATTTTATTTTAATTTGTATTGAAACCCTAAATAAATAACAATAAAATCATGTATTTGTCCTCTTGCTTTACCATCATATTTCAGGATTACCTTTTCTTTAATTCTTAATTATTTTAATTTTAGTATGTGACTATCATTTAGTTACTGAAAATGATCTTTATATTCTTATATAATGGAAGCATAAGATTTCTCGAGGGAGTAATCTTAAAATAATTCAGTGATAATTTCTCAAGTTCCAGAGTCTACATGGCTTTTTCCTAAGGTAGCATTTATGGAAGGAAATATGGATAGAAATAGAAGGAAATATGGATAGACTTTTTTGGGAGACATTTTTAAAATTTAGAAAACAGGAAAAAATTAAATATTGGATTAAGAAACACTCCAAAACAAGCTGTGTATGCAGAAATTGCAGATTTGAATAAATTTAGAATCAGGAGTGAGCAAACAGAAAACGTCTTTTAATTTAACACTTTGTGTCAAATCCTTCAATGGCTTTCCACCGTTTGAGAGCAAAGTCTAAACTCTTTAGCAAGGCTTGTGAGATCCTTTATAATTTGACACCAAGATCCCAGTTCCAGTATGGGTCTTTCCCTCATGGCTCAGACAGTAAAGAATCTGCCTGCAGTGCAGGAGACGTGGGTTTGATTCGTGGGTCGAGAGGATCCCTTGGAGAAGGGAATGGCTACCCACTCCAGTATTCTTGCCTGGAAAGTTCCAAGGGCAGAGAAACCTGGTGGGCTGTAGTCCATGGGGTTGCAAAGAGTCAGAAACAACTGAGTGACTGAGTTTGCACATATGAATTTTATATATGGCTGGGAGTAATGTTTTTAACTTTTGAAAAAGTATATTTTATTATCTGCCCCTTCAACTTCTATGTATAAAATCCTAATTATTCTTTAAGATGGGCTTCTATGGTGGCTCAGTGGTAAAGAATCCACCTGCCAGCACAGGAGACTCTGAATCCATCTCTGGGTTGGGAGGATCCTCTGGAGAAGAAAATGTTAACCCATGCCAGTATTCTTTTTTTTTTTTTTAATGTATTTTTTAATTAAAGGATAATGGCTTTACAGAATTTTGCTGTTTTCTGTCAAACCTCAATATGAATCAGCCATAGGTATATATATATCCTCTCCCTTTTGAACTTCCCTCCCATCTTCCTCCCCATCCCACCCCTCTAGGTTGATACAGAGCCCCTGTTTGAGTTTCCTGAGCCATACAGCAAATTCCTGTTGGCTATCTATTTTTACAAATGGTGATGTAAGTTTCCATGTTACTCTTTCCATACATCTCACCCTCTCTTCCCCTTTCCCCATGTCCGTAAGTCTGTTCTCTATGTCTGTTTCTCCATTTGTAAATAAATTGTTTATTGTAAATAAATTGTTCAGTACCATTTTTCTAGATTCCATATATATATGTTAGAATACGATATTCATCTTTCTCTTTCTGTCTTGATTTACTCTGTATAATAGATTCTAGGTTCATCCACCTCATTAGAACTGACTCAAATGCGTTCCTTTTATGGCTGAGTAATATTCCATTGTGTATATGTACCACGACTTCTTTATCCATTTGTCTGTTGATGGGCATCTAGGTTGCCTCCATGTTCTGGCTATTGTAAATAGTGCCGCAATGAACAATGGGATACATGTGTCTTTTTCAATTTGGTTTCCTCAGGGTATATGCCTAGGAGTGGGACTGCTGGGTCATATGGTGGTTTTATTCCTTGTTTTTTTAAGGAATCTCCATACCGTCTTCCATAGTGGCTGTATCAATTTACATTCCCACCAACAGTGCAAGAGAGTTCCCTTTTCTCCACACCGTCTCCAGCATTTATTGTTTGAAGACTTTGATGATGGCCATTCTGACCAGTGTGAGGTGATTTCTCATTGTAGTTTTGATTTGCATTTCTCTAATAATGGGCTATGTTGAGCATCTTTTCATCACTCCAGTATTCTTGCCTAGGAAATCCCATGGACAGAGGAGCCTGGTGAGCTACAGTCCATGGTGTTGCAAAGAGTTATAAGTGACTGAGAGACTAAACAACACAACAGTTCTTTACAATATGATGAAAATACCTTCGTAGTAGGTCCTTTTCTATTTCTGTTAGCAAAATTAACATTTTTGCCTCATAATGCTCCCATTGCACTTTTAATCTACTTAAATCTATTTTAATCTACTTCTACCACAGCTCTTACCAAATTGGAGTATATCCATATATATTTCTGTTTTCTCCACTAGACTAGCTCTTCAAAAGCAAAAAACATGCTTTATTCATCTTTGTATCATCTACTTTTTTGCCAAGCATATAACATACAACATATAGACATTTGCTGGGTAAATGTTTATTTACCATGATGAATGAAAGTATAAATCACAGAAGAGGGTAATGGGCATGTTTTAGCATTTGTAGATGAGGAGGAATAGGCTTCTCAAGGCAAAGTCCCAAATAACTCTTTTATTTGTAGATTTTATGGGAAAATATAATTCAGCATAAAATTGAAAAGAGTTGAAAGATGCTTAATGAAGCCAGAATGACCTAGAAGAAATATGGATTAAGAAAGCTGAGACTTAGAGGCTTGCATTATGGCTTTTTTCCTGGATTGCTGCAGTCCAGACATTTTTTTTCTGTCATATTTTATATATCTGTAAACTAGGGATAATAATTATCATAATTATCAAGAGAGAGGAATTTCCAGAAGGGGATATTTGAGTGAAAAGTGGGCAAGAGGCAGTCTAAGCTCATTTCTTATAAGTGAGAATGAAAGAAACTTAAAATAAATATGACTTTATTTTTACAATTTGAAATATGGAGCTATGGGTTGAATAAAATTAAAAAGTGACTTGATTCTTTATCCTGAATTTAGAAAAGTCTTCAGGATTCCCAGTTTTGCATTTTTAGGAACCAGTTTTTGGCCAAATAAGCAACTGTTAGAATGAAGAGATAGACTTTTTTTGTCAGATATTTTGCATAATTGGATTTAATTGTGTTTGGATACCTCAAGATATTTTTATGAATGTTTGGATATTTCTTCTGAAGCAAAGAGTAATTTCTCTTATTTACTTCATAAGTAGGTCACTTACAAATAGTAGGCTTAAAATCCAGCAGTAAATTCTGAATTTATGTCCTGGCAGGTAAGAGAATCCAAACTATTTACTAACACAGCTCACTGCTGTTTCCATAGCAACGGAGGCCAGTTACTGTCAGCCCAGTCTCTTTGACGGTTGACTTCCGTCGTGAACTCTGTGTGATGCTGCCAAATATCTGGCTTCTGTGTTTCCTGTTCCAAGCAATTGTTTCTTATTCTGAATACTAATGACTTGTCTATAAAGGCTATGTGGTTCAATTCCCCTGAAGATGGGCCTTCGAGGATATGTGGAACATTAGTGAGCTTTTTGCCTGTCGTGAATTAAATACTGTGTGTAATTATATTGTATGTTTCCAAGCCAGCTATGCAAGTAATTTATTAATAATGGTACCTTGCTATTATTAGGCAGCTGGGCCTAAATGAGAAATGACAGTACATCAGTCATCACTGTGTCAAAGACGTTTTCAGGAAGGTTCGCAGACCCAGGCTGGTCAGCATCGTCATGTGAATCCAAATGACTGTGCCCAAGGTTGCCAGTGGAAAAATACATTTGCAACTGAAGTGTTTTTTTTTTTTTTTTGCTGTTTAACATGTTCATATATTGATTGCTCTGAAATGGAGAAAAAGCAGCTGCCTGAAATGCCAGTGAAATGGTTGAGAAATTTAAAATGAGAGGGGGAAAAAATAGAGCATTTGAATAGAGAAACAAGCTAAGCAGTTTTTGCTCTTTAAAAATGAAGCGTACTATGATTTTGAAATTTTAGTTATGTGGTGGTTATCAGTGTAGAGAACTGGAATCCTTTTTGGCTACCCTAACCCTATCTTGGGAATCTGAAGACCAGATTTGTTGTAATGATGTTTCTGTCTACAGCCTAAGTTCCTTGAGGGTAGACTGTCTTCACCGCATTCCCGACAGTAAGCAGGGCCTGACACTGGGCGTGCATTCGTGCATGCTAGTCACTCAGTTGTGTCTGATTCTTTTGTGACCCCGAGGACTGTAGCACGCCAGGCTCCTCTGTCCATGGAATTCTCCAGGCAAGAATATTGACATTGGTTACCATTTCCTACTCCAGGGGATTGTTCTGATGCAGGGATTGAACCTGCATCTCCTGAGTTTCCTACCTTGGCAGGCAGATTTTTTTTTTTTTTTTACTGTCTAGCCACTTGGGAAGCCCACAACACAGCAGAGTGCTCAATAAATATTTAATGAGTTAGATGAAACTCAGTGACCCCCCTGCAAGAAATTTCTGGTATTTAAGCCAGTCAAGTTTCCTAGAAGACGCTATTAGACTCTTCCTTTCATTGAAGAGCCTATAGCCGACTGCCATGATCCTCACTTTGGGGTATCAGCTGTGGTGCTTCCATAGGCAGGTACTTAGGGCTGTGGCCCAAGTGTCTGTTCCCAACAGACACCACTCAAAGGCAGCTCGTACCATCAGCACTCTCCCTGCTGCCGCCCCACCCCTCCAGTTAGTGGAGCCAATTAGTCACAGCTTTTGGTGGCATCATTTGTCATTTCTGACTCTTTGGCCACCTCTTCTTATCACACAGCTCCCAGGACTTGTTTTATACAGGCACTTCCAAGGGTGTTTTTGTGCCAAATTCTGTCCCTGGTTTTCCACTGGAGATGATTTTGTCTCTGCGTCCTTTCCCCTAGTCCCCCGCACCTCCCCTCCAGCCCCGCTGCCCTGGGGACATTGGGCGATATCTGGAGTTGTTTTTTGGTTGTCCCATCTGACAGAGGATGAGGTTGGATAAGGAGTGCTACCAGCATTCAGTAAGTGGAGGCTAAGGACGCTGCTAGACATCCTACAGTGCACAGGACAGCTCTCCAAACCAAGACCTTTTGGGCACGAAATGTCAGCATTGCCAAGGCTGAGAAATCCTGCTCTGATGCTTCAAGTTCTTTCATGGAACGTGTTCAGAAACCTTCAGAATTATGCCTTCTTCATCTCCATCCTCCTCCCCCGTGTTTTATCCCCTTCATGAGCATCCGTGCTTAGCTGTGTCAGACTCTTTGTGACCTCATGGACTCTAGCCCACCAGGCTCTTCTATCCATGGAATTTTCCAGGGAAAAATATTGGAGTGTGTTGCCATTTCCTTCTCCAGGGGATCTTCCCAACCCAGGGATTGAACCCATGTCTCCTGCATTGGCAGACATATTCTTTACCACTGTGCCACCTGAGAAGCTTTTCCCTTAAGTCTGGCTTATTTTCTTTTTCTTTAGAATAGCAACTTTATTGCAATAATTTATTACAAACATTGTAACAGCCTCAATTCTTTAATATCCTTGATTCTTTACTAAATCTACCTGCTCCCCACTATTGAATAAAAATATGTGATGTACTTTCTTCAGGGCCTATTAAAAAATAAATATTGCTACAAGTAACTGTTAGCATTGTTTGTGGAGTCTCACTTGTAAACAGATTCTTTTAGGGGAGGACAAATAGGACTAAGGACTTAATAAAACATTAGGCTGAATCAGTTATTGGATTTAAATCTTGAATAATTTTTATAGATGTGGGTGATAATCACATTTGCTGGGCTTTTTTTTTAAACCATCTTTTCTTTCAGAAAAAAAGAATAGCAACATACTGTCAGATATTCTTAAAGTTCTGTACTAATTCTAATCTTTTTGGCTTATTTTCTTGTACTTAAAATTTTTTTTTCTTTACCTCAAGAGGTTACCATGGAAACAGAAACTCTTACAGAGACTCTTGTTTGCTACCGGAGTCTGAACTCAGATACGTGGTTATCTTTCCAGTAGCTCCAAATTCCAAAAAGGCAAATACGCAAATTGAGTGTCAGGAATAATCAATCCTGAATATCCCATTGCTTTTAAGACAAACATAAAAAACAAAGCTCTACAAATATACCACATAGAGTTTTGAAGCTGCTATAAATATTAAATATTTTATATTGTTCTAAATCTTTTCTCATTGCAGAAAAATTTAAAATTGGGTATTTGTGTATTACATCAAATTCTGGAAAGTAAATGTGGCTCAGTAATCTTAATAACATCATTTTTAGGTTGGGCACTTTTTGTCTTTGAAACCTCTAAATTGAACTGAATGGTATTATTGTTGTTAAGTTGCTCGGTCATGTCCGACTCTTTGCAGCTCCATGGACTGCAGCATGCTAGGCTTCCCTGTCCTTCACCATCTCCCAGAGCTTGCTCACACTCATGTCCATTGAGTTGGTGATGGCAACCAACCATCTCATCCTCTGTCGTCCCCTTCTCCTCCCGCCTTCAATCTTGCCCAGCATCAGGGTCTTTGCTAAAAAGTCAGCTCTTCACATCAGGTGGCCAGAATATTGGAGCTTCAACTTCAGCATCAGTCCTTCCAATGAATATTCAGGACTAATTTCCTTTAGGATGGACTGGTTGTATCTCCTTGCAGTCCAAGGGACTCTTAAGAGTCTTCTCCAACACCACAGTTCAAAAGCATCAATTCTTCACTGCTCAGTTTTCTTTATGGTCCAACTCTCACATCCATACATGACCACTGGAAAAACCATAGCTTTGACTAGACAGACCTTTGTTGGCAAAGAAATGTCTCTGCTTTTCAATATGCTATTTAGGTTGGTCATAGCTTTTCTTCCAAGGAGCAAGCATCTTTTAATTTCATGGCTGCAGTCACCATCTGCAGTGATTTTGGAGTCAAGAAAATAAAATCTGTCACTGTTTCCATTATTTCCCTATCTATTTCCCATGAAGTTATGGGACTGGATGCCATGATCTTCGTTTTTTGAATGTTGAATTTTAAGCCAACTTTTTCACTCTCCTCTTTCACTTTCATCAAGAAGCTCTTTAGTTTCTCTTTTTCTGCCGTGAGGGTGGTGTCATCTGCATATCTGAGGTTATTGATATTTCTCCTGGCCGTCTTGATTCCAGCTTGTGTTTCATCCAGCCTGGCTTTTTGCATGATGTACTGTGCATATAAGTTAAATAAGCAGGGTGACAATATACAACCTTGACCTACTCCTTTTCCAATTTGGAACCAGTCTGTTGTTCCATGTTCGGTTCTAACTGTTGCTTCTGTTTTAAAAAGAACTGAACACTTTAATTCATGGATATGGTGCTAAAGGACTTCTCAGGTGGCGCTAGTGGTAAAGAACCCACCTGACAATGCAGGAGACATGAGTTCAGATCCTGGGTTGGGAAGATCCCCTCTAGGAGGGCAGGGCAACCCACTCCAGAATTCTTGCCTGGAGAATCCCATGGACGGAGAAGCCTGGCGGGCTACAGTCCACAGGGTTGCAAAGAGTGAGACACGACTGAAGCAACTTAGCACACATGCATGGGGTTCAAATTTCGGTTCTAATGTGGAAAAGCTAGATAATTGCCCAATACTGGATAAATCTTTCCAAGGTTTAAGAAGGGGATATTGATTGTCATTGTTTAGTGATTTCAGTGACATTTAAAGGGAAGGAAGCTTTTCATTTTAAAATTCTTTATGTGTGTTAACTATTTAATTCTCACAACCTTCTTATAATAAGAAATGAATAATATCTCTTTTGAAAGATCTGAACACTGTTTACCATATAATATTCTAGTTTAGCAAATCCATGAACAGTGATTAAGGGTAGTGTTTCTGCTTTCAAATACTATAATTAAATCCCTTTTCCAGATGCTTTCTTTGTAAATAGTAAAACATAGTAATTTCTAGTTTTTGTCTTTAACCACCTAGTCTTGATGGTTTAAAAGAAAGGAGATCTGGAAAATAAATTTATAAAGTACTTAGATAAATTAATATTAATATTATATTATCATATCTATGTGTTGCCAAAATCAAGTCTGTAAACTCTCCTACTTTTAGTTTTTATTTAAAATACTTAAACAGTTCTCTTTCATAAAGATTCACATATTTAAAGTTGCACAATAAATCAGGTTTTATTATTACATCTTTTATTCTGAAAAACTAATTTTCTTATTTTAGGCTAATTACTGTTTATTGTACTAATAAATTGATTCAAGTTATAGATACATAACAAGGAGGTCATAGCTCACAAGTACTCAAACAACAGTAGGCCCTTTGGGTTTCTTTCTTGTAAGTCGAAATTTAGAGGTTATGTTAGCACTGACTATTAATATTGGCTTCAAAGGGGGAAAAACACAGAAAATATCTTTCTACTTTTCCTGTCCTCATCATCCAAATCCATTTCTCATGTGTCCTACCTCATCTTTCCATAGAGAAAAATAGAGAACTAAAGCAAAACCATTCCGCCCATCATCTGCCTTGCTTTTTAAAGTTGAGTACAAAGGAAGAAGAAAACAAAAACAAAAAGGAAAGTGATGGGGAGTGAAAGTATGTTTGAGTCAGTCCCTGAGCATTCAGGAAATATCCAGTTGGCTGTCTGAATTAACTTTGATCATATACTAATGACCAGACATGGGTTTCCCTGGTGGCTCAGTAGTAAGGAATTTGCCTGCTAATGCAGGAGATGTGGGTTTGATCCCGGGGTTGGGAAGATCCCCTAGAGATGGAAATGGCAACCCACTCCAGTATTCTTGCCTGGGAAATCCTGTGGACAGAGGAGCCTGGTGGGCTACAGTCCATGGGGTCGCAAAAGAGTCAGACACGACTTAGCGACTAACCAACAACCATGACCAGAAATAAGGCTTGTCAGTAACCATGATTAGGTTACAATAAGCAACCAGTGTTTACTAAGTATTTACAATGTGCCTGGCACTGGGATGCAGAGGGACATAGTTTCTACCTTTGTGAAGCTTCCAGAATAGGAGATGGTGGAGTAGTTCCTAGTTCAAGCATGTGGGTAAGTATTTAGTGTCTGCAAGGAGCGAAGGCATGATCAGGGAAGGGCTTCAGATATTTACTACAGCTCAGCACTCCAGTCTTCCTGCTGGCTGGAGGAGGGTCTCAGTGGCAGTTAATGGGACGGTGGCAGGGTTCATTAAGATTCAGACCTATTTATTCTATCATTGAGTTTCATTCTTATATTTTAGAAAGTTTGCTTAGTCCATTCTGTACACCAAAATTTTGGGAGGAATTCAATAATATTAATATGGATACAGCTCTGGAAAAGTCGGCAAACTCTGGCGGAATGCAAACAAGAAAATAGAACATGATAATTGAGTGTGAGTATGATGAATATTACTATGGGTAGTCTAGAGTGCTCTGGAAGAGGTCAGCAAAAAACTTAGAGAGGAATTGATATCTAAGCTGAATCTTACAAAAACATGGAATTAAGTAAGTCCAGTGAAATTATGGGAATAGCATTTTGGGCAGATGGAACAGCTCAGGCAAATAAGACAAATGAGAACAATGAGAACAAACATTTGATTCAAGTAAGAACACACACAGAGAATCAGCAGTGGTTCAAGTGACTGTGGGTAGAGGCAGGGAGATGTCAGCCTGGAGTCTGGAGAGATAAGAGGGGGCCAGGACATGAAGACATTCTGTGTCATCTTAGGGAACTTAGAGTTTTTCCAGACAAAAAGAGGGAGCCATTGAAAAGTGTATCAGAGGGAAGGGTCATTATAAGATTTATATTTTACGGCTGTCACTCTGGCTGCAATGAAAGGAAGAGACTTGAGGCAAGATTGGATATAAGAAAGGTGCTGAAGACAGTGATAACATTGGATAATGCCTATGGAAACAATTACAGGATCAAAGTTCTCATCAGTAAACATTTTTTAATAAAATTATTCATATGTGTGGTGGTAGTTTAGTTGCTAAGTCGTGTCCGACTCTTGCGACCCCATGGACTGTAGCCCACCAGTCTCCTCTATCTGGGATTTCCCAAGCAGGAATACTGCAGCGGGTTGCCATTTCTTTCTCCGGGGATCTTCCTAACCAGGGATCCAATCCACGTCTCCTGCAATGCAGGCAGACTTCTGCATTGCAGGCGAATTCTTTACCGACTGAGCTGTGATGGAAGCTATTCAAATGTGTACACATATAAAACTCTATATAACGTCTATGTGTTTACAGTTTTTATATAACTATAAAGCCAGCAGATTTACAAATTAAATATGAACCAGATTAAAAAATATTAAGGTTTGAATGAGCAATATTGAATGAACAAGACAGATGGTGTGATTTTGCTGAAAATAGATCCCTGGTATTAAGTGTTAGGATAGGAAGTTGGTTTTTTTTTTTTTTTAATTTCTGTGTTTTGCTTGTTTATGTGATTCTTTGAGTAGTATTATTTGAGTCATCATTATAGTTACTGGTTTCTTTTTCCTCTTTTAGAAATAAATCATTTTTAAATGACAATCTCTTATTTTGATAACCCCAAAATGTAATAGTGTCTCACAAAGTATAATACTAAAAAGTTAAAAATACTGTTTAATATGACATATTCTTCACTGCATCTTCTTATTATTGACCACCTATTGTGGCATCTGCTCAAAAACATTAGCTTACAACAAATGTTTGATGATGATCCAGCCCAGGTTTTTTTGTTTTCAGTGTTTCTTATGTTGCTGTATGTGATGTGAAGTCTTAAGTATTTGCACCCCACTTTCCTTTTTTGGTTTTTGAACTGTGAAACTTGAGTTGATACCAGAAACCATGCTATCATTTAGCCTTTCATTGACTTGAGTTACTGATTTATCTATCAGTTCAACTTTCCCATTAGGTCAAGATAATTAAAGAAAGTATTTTAACACCTGTGTTTTTTATGGTGTAGAATAAAAGCCTTAACTTAGTAAATAACACAGAAAGCTAAGTCTTATTCTATAATGTCAATTTCATTTACAAGCTATGTTCATAAAATAGAAGTTTGCCTTTATAACTGGTAAAAAATTCATATGGATATAATGATACTTGATGATTTTCATATGACTTTAGAAACAAGCCAATCTCATTCATTCAACAAAGATCTACTGAGAGCCCACCATGTGCCAGCAACTTGCGTTGTAAGTTGTATGAGAGACAAAGCAGATAATGGAAGCCAGAAATGCCTATAACTCTTTAATTAAAATGTTCAGTCAGTGGCTCTTAAACTGTAGTACCTGGACCAGCAGCATCAGCATCATCTAGGAGTTTGTTAAAACTGCAGATGCTCAGGCCTCATCTCAGGCTTATGAGTCAGAACCTCTGAGAGTGGGGCCCACATTCAGTCTTTAACAAGCCCTCTAATGGATTCCTATGCTCACTGAAGGTTGATAACCAAGACTTTGGCAGGTTGAGATTGATCTCTTTCAATACTAAGGATACAAGAAGTCATTTTTTCTAAAGGCAGAGGTCCTAGGAATAAAATTTACAAAGAATGTCTTAAGACATAATTAGAATTGCATATGCAGGGTCATCAAATGACTAAGATGTAAGAAATTCTCATTATTAAAGAAGAACTCGTAGTAGAAACTATTAAAAATTCTAACTTTAATGAGAATTTGACTGTGCTTTTCTTCTTAGAGTGGATTAGGTCGCTTCTCTTATCCAAGTCTTTGGCATGCGATTCCTTGTGTCATTAAATAGTTTATAGGCAAAGAAAATCATGTTCGCATTCCAGTCCTAGGTTCGTCAGTCAGTGCTGCTCTTTATTAATAATTTTTTCTCATTTAAAGAAAAATCTCATCTAATAGGGAAATTCTTACCTGGCTCTGCCTGGCTCTACTTTATCTGAAGGGTGAAGCTTTTCTTCACATCCTGACTCACAAAAAGTGTCCATCTCTCCATTAAGGGCTCAGTGTCCAGTGTAGGACCACTCAATGTTTCTTAATGCTCCTCAGATGGTCCTGTTCTCCCTTCCCACTCCTGAGACCTTAGCCCTGCCTTCTTTTTCAGTTAGTCACTGCTGAACTTTCCTCTCCTCTCCTCTCCAATATGGCCTTAACTCATCTATATTAGGGCTCCTAATGTGGCACCTAATCTTTAAGAGCAGGAAATTAAAAAAAGTTTGTGTTGCTAACAAATTTTTCTGTTTTGCATTTCCGTTAGAACTTTTGAGTGTTTTGGTTTCTGTGTTGATCAGGGGAGGGGAAAAAATAATCTTTGGCTTATTAACAAGAGAGAAAAGAAGCAGGGAAATGCTGAGAACATACAGTTATGAATATGAAGATATATAGTGATGTCAGAAGGTATAATACCAAAAGATGTTGTGTCACATTTTTATAAAACTTTGTTTTCTATTTCTTTTGTGTTGTGATAGACTGTCAGTGTACATTGGAGCCAGAGTTATTTTTCTAAAATATTCACTTGACCTATATTCTTTGACCCCGTATGATGTGCCAGGAACTGAAGTACATGTTACGGAGACAGCGAACCCAGGGGAAAAAAAGTCTCTGCCCTCATGAAGGTTATAGTTTAGTGAGGAAAATTGACCAAACCCCGCCAGAAGAAAGACCACATACATTAAAGTGCATGTTAAGTTGCTTCCATCATGTCCAACTCTTTTTGATCCTGTGGACTGGGCTGGCCAGGCTCCTCTGTTTGTGGGATGCTCCAGGCAAGAATACTGGAGTGGGTTGCCATTCTCTTCTCCACGGAATCTTCCCGACCCAGGGATGGAAACCAAGTCTCTTCAGTCTTCTTCATTGGCGGGTGGGTTCTTTACCACAAGCGGAAGCAAGGTATATGGTGAGATATTCTATGGAGAGGTTCCCCAATGGCTCAGTGGGTAAAGAATCAGTCTGCAGTGCAGGAGACGCAGAAGACGTGGGCTCAATCCCTGGGTCAGGAACATTCCCTGGAGGAGGAAATGGCAACCCACTCTAGTATTCTTGCCTGGAGAATTTTATGGACAGAGGAACCTGGTGGGTTATGGTCCACGGAGTCACAAAGAGTCACACAACTGAGTGACTAAGCACAGCATTCTATGGAGAAAAATAGAGCAGGGAAGGAGGTTGAGAAGTAAGTTGGAGAATAGGGGTTTAAATGGGATAGGCACACAGGCCCTCCCAGAGATGGGGACATCAGAGCACAGACCTGAGGGAATGAGGGAGCAAGTCAGACACAATCTGGACTCCTGGCAGAGGCATCAGCCAGTGCAAAGTCCCTGAGGCCTGGGGCCAGAGGGGGATGTAGTGGGTGAAATCCTACTGGCTCAGTGAAGTCTTTGTCATTCTTTGCAATTTCTCCTTTCAGACATTCAGACATTCATAATCAGAAGCTCCATTTGGATCTTTTAATGTCTCCCATTTCTCTCCCCATTATGTATGTACCTTCTCCTCACTTTTGAGCCCATTTATCAAGTTCTGCTTTAAGGTCCTTGTCTGTTCATGTCACCTTTTCTGCCATTCTTGGGTCTGTTTCTGTTAACTGATATTTTCCACTGCTGCTTTACATACCTGGTAAGTTTTACTGGATGTAGAATTCTTTGAACTTTGTGCTGTTTTATTCTTTGATGATGTAGACATGAAAGCCAAGGGGATAGAAGTGTTGGGCTTGGTTTTAGTGCACAGTTAAGCTACTTCAGATCACATTGACCTTTTCAAATCTTGCTTTTATGCTTTACTTTGGCAGGTCCACAGCAGCTTTGGGGGCTTCTCTGGTGGGTCAGTTGGTAAAAAATCTGCCTGCAGTGCAGGAGACCCAGGTTCAATCCCTGGGTTGGAAAGATCCCCTTGAGGAGAAAAATGACACCCCACTTCAGTGTTCTTGCCTAGGAAATCCCGTGGACAGAGGAACCTGATGGGCTACAGTCCATGGGGTCAGAAGAGTCAGACACAACTTAGAGACTAAACCACCACCACCACAGCAGCTTTTAATCTAGGGCTAATTTAACTGATTACTCAGGTGACAGCTTTCTGAGGACTCTATCCAAGTTCCATGGATTATCAATTTTTTCCTCTCTGGTGCATGAAGAGGCAAACTCCTCTTAATCTGATTTGATCTCTGAGAGTTTCCTCAGGACGATTTTTTCCATGGTTGTGTGGAGTGTTGATCAGCATCCTGCAAAATCTCAAAAGGCCTTCTCTTCAGATCTCAGAAGCTCTTTCTCTGCAGCTCACCCCTTTCTGCTACCCTGCTTCAAGAATTCTGGCTGCCTCAGCCCTCTTGAACTCCTCTGCTGCAGGAGACAGTGAGACCCTGAGCTTCCTGTGCCTGAGTGCTCAGTTGCTCAGTCACGTCTGACTCTTTGTGACCTCTTGGACTATAGACCACCAGGCTTCTCTGTCCATAGAATCCTCCAGGCAAGAATACTGGAGTGGATTGCCATTTCCTCCTCCAGGGGATCTTCCCGACCTGGGGATCAAACCCATGTCTCCTGCATCTCCTGGGAAGGCAGGTGGATTCTTTACCACTTGTGCCACCTGGGAAGCCCTAGGGAACTTTCTTAGGCTTCTCCTTCCCTGTGCCTCTAGAGCTGCCTCTAGGCAATAACTTGGAGAAAGTGTAAAGATCACTTCATTTGTTTTTCTTCTCTTACGGGTCATAGTCTTGCTCTGGCTGTTGTCCAATGTGGAAAAAAACCCAACAACTTATTTTCACACATAAATTTAATTTTTTTAAAGGAGGAGAGCAATCCTCTTGGCTCTTAATCCCTCACGGGGAGAAAGTTATATGAAGTCCCAGTATAACTTCTGATTGCCCAACACATGGGCTAATTAAAAGCTTCTCAGAGTCTAACCTGTTTATATACTTATAATGTGAACTCTGACCCACACTTAAAAACCTGTGTGAGAGAGTAGCATTGAAACATATATGTTACCATATGTAAAATTAGATAGCCAGTGGGAATTTGCAGGGAGCTCAAGTCCGGTGCTCTGTAACAACCTAGAGGAGTGGGATGGGGTGGGAGGTGGGAGGGAGGTTCAAGAGGGAGGGGACACATGTATGCTGCTGCTGCTAAGTCGCTTCAGTCGTGTCCAACTCTGTGCGACCCCAT
Organism: Bison bison bison; assembly: GCF_000754665.1. NCBI lineage: Eukaryota > Metazoa > Chordata > Mammalia > Artiodactyla > Bovidae > Bison > Bison bison. The sequence continues at coordinate 44,324 of NW_011494460.1, read as the reverse complement.
AGACAGCAGCCCACCAGGCTCCCCCGTCCCTGGGATTCTCCAGGCAAGAACACTGGAGTGGGTTGCCATTTCCTTCTCCATTGCATGAAAGTGAAAAGTGAAAGTGAAGTCGCTCAGTCATGTCTGACTCTTAGTGACCCCATGGACTGCAGCCCACCAGGCCCCTCCGTCCATGGTATTTTCCAGGCAAGAGTACTGGAGTGGGGTGCCATTGCCTTCTCTGGACACATGTATACCTATGACTGATTCATGTTGATATGGCTGAAACCCACATAATATTGTAAAGCAATTATCCTTCAATTAAAATAAAGAAAGAAAACCTGTGTACAGTGGAAGCATAAATTCTGCCATGTATTTCAGATTGGGTTATCTCAGAATAAACCCAGAGATAGTGATTTACATGCAGAGTGGTTCGTTTGGGAGGTGATCCCAAGAAACACACCTGGAAGAGTGGGGGAAGGGGAAGAAGACACTAAATGGGGTGTTATCAACTCACTCACCAGATTTGGCGATGGACTTGGGCCTGCAGAAGTGGAATAGATACATCATGCCTCAGAGCTATCAAAACCTGGGAGGAAGAAAGCTGGGTATATTTCTCTGGACTCCTCATCCATCATTTGTTGAGAAGCACTTCTGTGGGTGTTGACTGCACGCCCAGTTTTTTCTCTATGTGGTTGAGCACATTCCCCATGGCCAGAAGGAATGTCATATATGGAAATCATAGACATAGTTGCCTTTGTAGGTGTGGAGAGAAAGAAATAGATGGGAACCTCCGAAGTGGCTTTTTTTACAAAACATATCCTGCCAACTTAGTTTTATGCATCTGTACTTTTCTCATGAGAGGAGGCGGAGAAAGCTATGGCAACCCACTCCAGTACTCTTGCCTGGAAATCCCATGGACGGAGGAGCCTGGTAGGCGGCAGTCCATGGGGTTGCTAGGAGTTGGACACGACTGAGTGACTTGACTTGCACTTTTCACTTTCATGCTTTGGAAAGAAATGGCAACCCACTCAAGTATTCTTGCCTGGAGAATCCCAGGGACGGGGGAGCCTGGTGGGCTGCTGTCTATGGGGTTGCACAGAGTTGGACACGACTGAAGCGACTTAGCAGCAGCAGCAGCAGCAATAGCATGAGAGGAGGAGTATAGCTTACAGCCTGGACAGGAAAACAATACTAGTGAGTTGTGTAAAAAATAGTTATGAGATCAGCGATGCCGTAGCCTTCTCTGAAGTGGTTTCTTTACCCCTCCCACCCCTAAATTATCTCCTTTGTCTCCACCCCTTGGCTTGTCAGCACTGTTCAACACATCTGTTATTACTGCTGCACTGCAAACACACTTGACCCCGGGAATCTCTCCATTTATTTACCTAAATGCTTTTTCCTCCAATATGTTATTGACAGAATTAAATGAGGATTATGCTTTGATATTTTAAGAATTTGTGCTGGAGGTGTGGAGGGAAGGATTATATTTTCTTAATAGTCATGAAAGTCAATGTCATATTACTCTTTTCTTGGACAACAGTTGCACACATTTCTGTGTATTCTTCTAAATTTTTTATTAGAAATAGATTACTAGATGCCATTTTTAAAAAGAGAGAATTCTAACTTTAATCATTAGAAAATATTGAAAACCTTGCATGGTTCCTGATTAATTGGTCAGCTTCCTTATAAACACTCTTCAGACTCAGAAACCTTGTTAAATCTGAGAAGTAAGTTTCTCTCTCCATGGGCTCTGTTAATGAAAGGCCATGGCAGCTTAGAAAGATTTGAGAAATGGTCTGATGTAATGGTGGTCTTCCCTGAGGGAAGCATGATTGCCTGAAGTTTTTTCCCCGACTAATGTATAGACATTTATACTTATAAAAAGTTTATACTATAAGTATAAAATTATTAATAAAAATTACACAACCATATAAATACTTATTTGCATTTGACTTCCAACTGTTTTATAAGAATTTGTAGCATTAACCCTTGAAAATTAATTTGTTTTCCCTTCTCCTGCTGTAAGCCAGGGCATTGGGTTCCTTGGAATCTTTTCAGTTTGGAAATTGGCAAGTGCAATGGAATATCATACAGAAAGTGGCCAGTACTTAGAAATAAATTATCTGAAAACCTAAAAAAAAAATACTGAAATGTTGTAATTTACAAGTTTTTCATCCCAGCCTCTAGCCTTCCAGCGCCACGTCTCAGTTTGAAATGCCAAAGCTAAATGCATTTCTTAAAAAAAAAAAAATGTATATAGCTCCGTTGTCCCCCTTTGCTCAAATAAAACCTTGTACCTCTTCTGTAACTACTGGGCCAGCGATGAGGTGTGCTTGGATATTTTCACTAAGAACCATTCATCAGACCATCGCATCTGCTTTTTCAGTGTAGGCTGGTGAGATGTGTAATTCAGCTACTTAGAATTGGTTGACTGAGGACCTTTAAAGCATTTTAACAGATGCTTCTTTGAAGCACTGCCTTCACACAGATAGATCATAACCCCTGCTAGATCAAATTCTTTAAGGGAAGTGGCTGTGTTTCTTTTGCTTATTGTATCCCTGGTGTCTAATATGGTGCTGAGATGTCAATGAATATTCAGTGAACAGATGACTTAAGTCTCATACTTTTTCTGGCATTGTGCTCCCCATGATGCACAGGTTGAGTCTGACCCAATTCTCCAGCTGTCTGGAGACACAGTACAAAAACAGGTAAAACCCACAGAAGCTTAATAAAAGCGAAGGGTCAGGAAGATCCTCTGGAGAAGGGCTAGGCTACCCACTCCAGTATTCATGGGCTTCCCTGTGGCTCAGCTGGTAAAGAATCTGCGTGCAATGTGGGAGACCTGGGTTTGATCACTGGGTTGGGATCCTGGAGAAGGGAAAGGCTACCCACTCCAGTATTCTGGCCTGGAGAATTCCATGAACTGTATAGTCTATGGGGTCTCACAGAGTCAGCCACGACTGAGCGACTTTCACTTTCATTTTTTCATTGGTTTTACCTGTGTTTGTACTTACGGCAATATTGTTCATAGCTTTTCTGTTTACAAAGTCTTCATTCACCATCATACTGAATGTCCCTTGAGAGTAGCCACCCTGCCTTATACATCCTTTCATTATCAAGTCTATACAATGGTTTACATAGTATCTGGTAAACTTTTAACAAGCTAGTCTTTCAACATTTTCAAGAAATATGCAAGTATCTCTTCCTTTATGTATTTGCTTTTCACTAAAGGAAGATAGGTCCGTGCCCAAAGGTAAGCTTTGATTTGAAAAGAAAGGAAAGAAGGCCAAATTTGTAGAGCTCCTAGATCTGATGTAGTAACTGATGGATTTGTTCATTCATTCAATCAATATTTACTAAGTGCTTAGTGTCAGTTGAATACCAGGCACTATTCTATGTCTAAGGAAACAGCAATGAATAAAAAAGACAGAAATTCCTGTCTTTCCTAATGAATTTATTCTTGTTGAAAGACAAACTACCCATGTTAAAAATTTTAAGCACTTATTTAAACAAAAAATTGATTTTATTTTTATTTTATTTGGGCAACAGCTAATCTAGTAGATAGAAAGGAGCTCCAAAAAATGCTTAGTCCCTAAGTTGTGTCCGATTCTTTTGTGATCCTATGGACTATAGCCCACCAGGCTCCTCTGTCTGTGGGATTTTCCAGGCAAGAATATTGGAGTGGGTTGCCATCTCCTCCTTTAGGGGATCTTCACTACCCAGGGATCAAACCCATGTCTCCTGCATCGGTAGGTAGATTCTTAACTGCTGAGCCACCTTGGAAGCCAGGGAGCTCCCAGGAGCTGTACAAGATGAAAGACTTTTATCAGCAGAAGGGAATGGGAACAAGGAAGTTATCCTAGGTGAAAAGTGGGTGGGTTATTGCAAGGTTACTTGCCTTTAGGGGATGGCAGGAGTCTATCAGGCAGATTACCTACCTAGTGCTAATCAGCCTGTTCCTGATGGAGTGGGTTTGAGATTTTATTTCTGGGAGAGCTGAAACTGTAATTAAGTAAAGTCTCAGTTTGGTGGCCTGGGGCTTGGCATAAGTGACTCTATTTTGTGTCTATTGCTTGTTCTTTAACATTCTAAGGAAGAAAATGGACAATAAGTAAAACGTCTAGTCTTTTACACAGTGAAAAAGTGCTAAGGAAAAGAAAGAAAGCTGAGTAAGGGGACACAAGTAAGTGGGAGAGTGGGTTGACATTACTGATAGTGTGGCCATTGCCAACATCATCAAGAAGGTAACTTTTGGGTAAAGACCTGAAGAGATTGACAGCAATGTGGCCATCTGGAACAGTGTTCCAAGAAGAACAGTTTGTTAAATCCAAGGAGCAGTTCTTTAGTTCTTATGACTTCTTCTTAGCAGCACTTCATGTAGTAGACCGCTCTGCTACCACGATGCCACTCTCCTCTTCTCTTAATCAATATCTCCTTTGCTGGTTTCTCCTTCTCATGACTTGCAAATGTTTGGGTACTTTGTAGCTCAATCATCGTAATTCTTTTCTTCTTTTTCCACTTCTTGTATCAGCACATCTACTCCTGTGGCTTACTGCACATGATACCTCTAAATTTGTATTTCCAACCCTGACTTTTCTGACCACTTTATCCAAACCTTGATATCTCGCTGCTTACTTGACATCTCATCCACATTCATCCCAAACTTAGTATGTCCAAAATAAAACTTTTGATTCTCAGCCCTGCTTCCCAAACCTTCCCCTTTTTTTTTTTTTTTTTGCCATCTCAGTAAATGGCATCATTGCTCATATTGTTGCTCAAGCCAGAACTTAAGAGTCTTCCACAAGCCTTTTCTTCTCTCACCTCTCATAGAAAATCCACTGGCAGGTCCTGTTGGATCTAACTCTGTATGAAAATATATAAAATATGTTTGATTTACTGATACTCTTGGTAAGTAAGGATGTTTTATTTGTATCATTATAAAATAATATATTGTGGTATATATGTGATTTACATAATCATTATAATATAAATATGGAAATATAATTTATGACATTATGTATTAATAAACCCATGATCTAGTGACATGAGCACCCATGTATGTGTGTAGTAATGTGAATATAAAAATTATCTTCTAATATTTTTCTCTCTGCTTCAACTCTTGTTCTCCGCCTCTGCCTCTTCATAGTAGATTCTCTATACAGCATCTAGAATCATCCTTAAAAACTAAAAACGTGACCGTGTCAATCTTCAACTCAAAAACCTTCAGTGGCTTTCTATCCTCCCAGAAGCAAATCCAGCCTCCTTATCATAGCCAACTGGCTCCACATAATTTAGTCCTCAGCAGCCTTTCATCTCTATACCCTTCCTTGTCACTTTCTACTTTTCTGTGGATGCTCCCTTTGCCTGGAACATTCACTTGAATATGCTCAGTGCCCTTTCACTTTATTCATGTCTGCCTAAATGTCAACACAGAGACTATCCCTGACAGTAATTAAACATGGAACACTCTGTCTAAACACGGACTCCTCCACCAGTCTATATTCCCACATCTTATTTTACTGTTCTTTATAACGTTTGGAAGGACTGATGCTGAAGCTGAAGCTCCAATATTTTGACCATCTGATATGAAGAGCTGACTCATTGGAAACAACCCTGATGGTGGGAAAGATTGAAGACAAGAGAAGAGGGGAGCAACAGAGGATGAGATGGTTGGATGGCATCACTGACTCAATGGACATGAGTCTGAACAAGCTCAGGGAGATAGTGAAGGACAGGAAAGCCTGGCATGCTACAGTTCGTGGGGTCGCAAAGAGTCGAACATGACTTAGTGATTCAACAACAAATAACCTTCATCATTATATGGCAATATGAAAGTGGAAGTGAAAGTCGCTCAGTCGTGTCCAACTCTTTGAGACCCTATCAACTGTATAGTCCATGAAATTCTCCAGGCCAGAATACTGGAGTGGGTAGCCTTACTCTTCTCCAGGGGATCTTCCCAACCCAGGGATCGAATCCAGGTCTCCTGCAATGCAGGCAGATTCTTCACCAGCTGAGCCACAGGGAGAGCCCAAGAATAGAGTGGGCAGCCTTTCTCTTCTCCGGGGATCTTCCCAACCCAGGGATCGAATCCAGGTCTTCTGCACTGCAGGAGGATTCTTTACCAGCTGAGCCACAAGGGAAACATATGGCATTATAGTGCATATTTATTTGAATTTTTAATTTATTTTGAATTTTAGCTTCCATAGCCTCCCTGTTTACAGCCCTATCATAGCATTTAAAAAACTGTATCTTAATTGGAAGTAATTTTTTTCATTTATTGGATTGTAAACCCTTGGAAGGAAATGACATTAACATTCATCTCTGGTTTGCCAATGTTCAGAAAAGAACTGGGCACATAGGGGTGCTAAAAGTGTATTGATTTATTAATGATTACTTGGTATCTTTGTTTCCTAAAGAAGCAATTCAGAGAATCTCTGGTGTTTCCTCCAAACATTAGGCTAGTAGCATTGTTATGATCAACAGTCTCGCACTGGGTAAAATGCAGCCCATTTCTGGTTTAGAAAATGGTTAAATGATGTTCTGAAACTATATGAAATTTTAGATTATAATTTTTAAATATATGCAGTTTTCCACATGACAAAAAGGCAGGGTTTGACAACATTAAGGCAGCAAATGCAGAGTTAAGAATCTCAGATTTTGTAGAATTCAACGTGGCGATCATCTAATCCAATGCCTTATTTTATACATGATGAAGCTGAAGGCCAGAACTCGGGGGGTGACAAAACTAAGCTGAAAGCTATAGTTGGGATATCTGGATCATAGTCCAAGTCTTTCCTCACTGTGCCATTCTTCCATCCTTACTCAATGCCCTTGATCTTGGTGCTCACATCTCCAGTGGTAACCTCAGAAACCAGCATATATCCAGCCTCTTCATTCTATCGTTTTTTATTTTCTTTTTCATATTTATAGGAGCCCCAGTGACCCAACTCAGTCACTCAAACTTTTTATCACAAGAATATGAACAAGGCAGACACAGATCTGATTTTTAGATAAATTCCAAGCTATAGCTTGGTTCTAGATACCATCAATATTATTGAAGACCATTCTTAACTTGAATTATTTCTGGTAGTGATTGCTGTGGTCGCTTAGTCATGTTTTTGCAACCCCAGGGACTGCAGCATGCCAGGCTTCCCTGTCCTTCACTATCTCCCAGAGTTAGCTCGAACTCACATCCACTGAGTTGGTGATGCCATCCAACAATCTCGTCCTCTGTTGCCCTGTTCTCTTCCTGCCATCAATCTTTCCCAGAATCAAGGTCTTTTCCAATGAGTGGGCTCTTCTCATCAGGTGGCCAGAGTATTGGAGCTTCAGCTTCAGCATCAACATCTGGTAGTGATTAGGCTTTCTTTTAAAAAGATATTAGGTAGATTTATACAGTGGTGTGCAATTTATGGATTAATGGGGATAATTTTAAAGTAAGCATTTAAACAATGAAAATCACATTATGCCTCAAATATTTAGGGACAATAAAAATAACTTGACTCTCTTGAGATTTTTTTAGAACACCTGATGCTGAGAGATGTAGAATAAACTGTTACTCACGACTCTTTTCTGAAAGGATAGCATCTGTGTTTCCTATTTGGTGATGCATATTCTTAAGATTAAAATATAGAAAAGGGTGAGAGTATATTTAGACAGCATGTAGAGTTCATATGGCCCATTTTTGGTAAAAAGAAACCCCCAAACCCCAAACCCACAAAACAATAAAAAGCAAAACCCAAAAAAGTTCATGGATAAGACGTTTTGACAGAAATAGTTCATGATTAATAGATGCTTAGAAAACTGAAAACGAGAATCAGTCTAGTACAGTCTGCAGTGTTTCTGTTTAACTGTGATAAATATAGACAACATTAAAAAAACATTTTTATTGATGGATTGTAGGAGGAAATACTGGATTTATGGGTCTGTAATCCTAGAAAATGGGTTCAACTATTTTAAGCTTTCCTTGATGATCCTTTTTCCTCACCCAGCTGGGTAAGTGCTCCTCCTTTGTCTTTCTGAACACCTGGAGCAAATCATACTACTTTCCTCATTGAATTGAAATAGTGCATTTATACTCTGGTCTTTCACAAATGCAACTGAAGGTCCCTGAAGGCAGATCTGATTCTCTATTTCTGTTAACAGTACATTCTACCAAACAGGCTCTAACTCGCTCTCCATCCATCAGTTTGCAAATCCTGTTGGTTCAGCCTTTAAGATTTCTCTCCCATCAGTCTTTTCTGACACTGAAAAGTATCATCAACCAGCAAACTGAGTTACCGTGCCTAAGGCTACTCTTAGGTGGGTAGCTCAAAGAGGGAGCAGGCTCTAGAAGTGACAACCTTCCTGCCCACCCCATCTCTCATGGACACAAGGAATTCCACATCACCCTCATTCAGCACAGCCTGAGATTAAGAGCAAGAGCTCTGAAGCCAGGCCACCTGGATTTGAATCTCTGCCATGCCATTTACTAGCTCTGCCACTTATCAGCTGTGTGACTTTGGGTGAATTTCTTCACTTCTCTCTGCCTCAGTTTCCTTATCTGTAAAATGAAGATAATAATAATTCTAACTATATAATTACTATGAAGGATGAAGTTAAATGAGTTTACACACACACACACACCCCCACACACACACACATATTTGTTGTTCTTGTTGAGTCACTAAGTTGCATCTGACTCTTTGCGACTCCATGGACTATGGCCTGACAGACTTCTCTGTCCATGGATTTTCCAGGCAAGAAATACTGGAGTGGGTTGCCATTTCTTTCTCCAATACACATACATATCTAAAAAGTGAAGTGAAGTCGCTCAGTCGTGTCCAACTCTTTGAGACCCCATGGACTGTAGCCCACCGGGCTCCTCCATCCATGGAATTTTCCAGGCAAGAGTACTGGAGTGGGTTGCCATTTCCTTCTCCTACATATCTAAAGGTATATATATATATATATATATATATGAAGGTCTTCCCAGGTGGGTCAGCAGTAATGAATCTCTCTGCCGATGTAGGAGACAAGGATTTGATCCCTGTGTCAGGAAGATCCCCTGGAGGAGGAAATGGCAACCCACTCCAGTATTCTTGCCTGGAAAATTCCATGAATAGAGGAGCCTGGTGGGCTACAGTCCATGGGCCCACAAAGAGTTAGACAGGACTGAGCAACTGAGCTCACAGCACACACACACACACACACACACACACACAGACACATACACACACACATACATATGAAGTGCTTAAAACACTGCCTGATACAGAGTAAACATTGTAAGTGTTAGTTGTTGCAATTGTTATTATTTATTACTTTTCAGTAATACTACTTCTCTGGGCAGTGATGGAAAGAACAATAATAGAATCTCTGTGAGAATGAGTGGTAAGACTGTGTCACCAAAGCCCTGTTGAGAGACACTGCTTTAGGTTGGAAGGCCAGCATTGCCCAGGCGCTGAAAGTCAGCTTCAGATGGAAAGCGCGGAAAGCAGTCTCGTTACCATCTACTGCTGTATGGATCAAGGGATGCAGGCTAACAGTGATGTGATTTAAGCTTTCAAAGTTCTTTCACGGTTCTTTCAAAGTCCATGTAACTACAAATATTAGGCTTCTCTGAAACTCATGAATGGGAATGACACTGAACTTACATAACCACTCTCTTCAAATAAGACAATTTCCTTGAGTTTTAAGTAACAAACTGGAAAGAAATCTCAGGGTTTTTAGAGGATGCAAACTTTGTTGAAGACTATCTTTTAAAATCAAAATTCCATGATTTGGTTAAAAATAACATCTCACTGGCTTTCTTTAATACATTCATTTCCATCTTCTAACTTAAATGTCTATAAAAACAGATGAAAACACAAAAAAATCACAATAGGAAAGAAAACAGGGATTGGCAGTTTATTTTTTCTAGATTCTAAGGGACTTTCTACTTATTGCAAGGCCATAGAGACTAGACTGGATAGTCTCCATTGCAAGAGAGAAAAAAGCTTGCTCTTCTGAAAGAAGGTGTGAAGACCCTTGGTTTCTTAGTCGCTTCATACCCTAAGTAGTTGAATGCCATTATCCTTCTGTTAGCCATGTGATGTTCTCTATACTCACATGGAAGCTAACTCCGTGTCTGAATCAATGAGGAAAACAATGACAATAATATAAATAATGGTGGCGATCATCATTGTTAGTATTCACCATGCTCTTGCTGCACAGGCTGCTGCTCAAAAGACTGTTCACTTCAGGTCTTTGTTTATGCCTCACAATAACCTGTGAGGCAGGTGGTGTCATTCCTGTTCTCTAGATGAGTGAACAGAGGCACAGTGTGCCGTGGAAGGCTAACTTGAGAACCACTGGCAAAATGCAGAGGGAAGGGACAATGAAGTCACAGCTGCACAGCTGATGGGCATGGAAACCAGGGAATATAACTCTAACCAGCCATGGAGTAGAAGTCATTCAGAGGCGTGAATGAGACCTGTAGACTTAAAAAATATTCACAACCTGAAAGTTGAGAGTTATGTTTTATTCGGTGGGAATTTTTAGGACTTAAGTCTGAGAGGCAGCAACTCTGAGAGAACTACTCTGAGGAGGTGAGATGGGGCAGCCAGGGTTATAGAAAAGTTTTGCAACAAAGCATAGGCAATCTGAACATCAAAAGCTTATTGTACGTTGCTTCCATGTCCTGGCGATTATAAACAGTGCTGCAATGAACATTGGGGTACACGTGTCTCTTTCAATTCTGGTTTCCTCGATGTGTATGCCCAGCAGTGGGATTGCTGGGTCATAAGGCAGTTCTATTTCTAGTTTTTTAAGGAATCTCCACACTGTTCTCCATAATGGCTGTACTAGTTTGCATTCCCACCAACAGTGTAAGAGGGTTCCCTTTTCTCCACACCCTCTCCAGCATTTATTCTTTCTAGACTTTTGGATAGCAGCCATTCTTACTGGCGTGAAATGGTACCTCATTGCATAATAGCCAGGACATGGAAGCAACCTAGATGTCCATCAGCAGATGAATGGATAAGAAAGCTGTGGTACATATACACAATGGAGTATTACTCAGCCATTAAAAAGAATACATTTGAATCAGTTCTAATGAGGTGGATGAAACTGGAGCCTATTATACAGAGTAAAGTAAGCCAGAAAGAAAAACACCAATACAGTATACTAATGCATATATATGGAATTTAGAAAGATGGTAACGATAACCCTGTATGTGACATAGCAAAAGAGACACAGATGTATAGAACAGTCTTTTGGATTCTGTGGGAGAGGGTGAGGGTGGGATGATTTGGGAGAATGGCATTGAAACATATATAATATCATATATGAAACGAATCACCAGTCCAGGTTTGATGCATGATACTGGATGCTTGGGGCTGGTGCACTGGGATGACCCAGAGGGATGGTATGGGGAGGGAGGAGGGAGGAGGGTTCAGGATGGGGAACACATGTACACCTGTGGTGGATTCATGTTGATGTATGGCAAAACCAATACAATATTGTAAAGTAATTAACCTCCAATTAAAATAAATAAATTTATATTAAAAAAAAAGCTTATTGTAAATTAAAGAAAACCAGTTATCCCAAGTTAAAGCATTTAGCACTTTTCTATGTATGAGAAGATGCAAGAATCTGGGCTCCCTGAAATCATTCCTTTAATATGCATCTTGGCTGTCTGGGGCCAGGATCCTGTGTTTTCACATCCTGAGCTTCCTCAGGGCTCACCGTGGGGAGTGGCTGTAGTCTGATGGCTACTCGATGGTGGGTAGTCTTTCCTTCCTGAGTTCCCTCAGGGCTCACCAGCTCACCATTTTTGGTGATGACAATTGCTGGTGACTGTGACATCCTTTGTTTACTGATATGGCAGGGAATATTCCATTTCTCAGAACAGTTGAAATGGAAGCAGTAACTTTCCCTGGTAATAAATGCTCTGAGCAGGCACAACTCTCTGCTAAGGAAGGAGAGGCAGCTGAGCAAAGTCACTGGGGCCAGGCTCTCTAGATTCAAGTTCTTCCTCTACCACAGGCTGGGTAATCTTGGGCCAGTTACTCAGCCCTTCTAAGCTTCAGTTTCTTCATTTGTGAAATGGAGATGATAATGATAGCATGTTCCTTATATGGTTTTTATGAGGATTAGATGAATCTTAATGTACACAAAACTGTGACACAGAGTAAGTCTCCAATAAGTGAGAGCTATTATCATCATCATTATTACTGAATGGGTAAAAATGAAAGGGAGGAGAATCCACAGTCAAATAATTTGAAAGTTCTCATTAATTGGGTTTGTTTACTGCATGTCTGGTGCTTCCCAGGTGGCACTGCCAATGCAGGAGACAAAAGAGACAAGCGTTTGATCCCTGGGTGGGGAAGATCCCCTGGAGGAGGGCATGGAAAGGCACTCCAGTATTCTTGCCTGGAAAATCCCATGGACAGAGGAGCCTGGCGGGCTACAGTCCATAGGGCTGCAAAGAGTCAGACACAACTGAAGCGACTTAGCATGCATGTACTGCATATATCCTTGTAGCCTTTCATATGCTTACCTAGATCCTAAAACTTCCAGAGGGGGATTTTCTGAGTTATTTGATCACAGAACCTCTTCCCCCTTCCTCCTCCTTTTTTTTTTATCATGCAGTCTAAATGATGTCTTGTGGGAGATTGGTGTTATACAGAGCAGAGTCTAGGAAATTTTCTCTGAAAGTGAAAGTGAACAGTGAAAATGTTAGTCACTCAGTTGTGTCCGACTCTGCCATCCCATGGACTGTAGCCTGCCAGGCTCCTCTCTCCATGGGATTCTCCAGGCAAGAATACTGGAGTGGGTTGCCATTTCCTCTTCCAAAGGATCTTCCTGACCCAGGGATTGAACCCGAGTCTCCTGCATTGCAGGCAGTTTATTTACTGTCTGTGCCACTATTTGGAAAACCCAATTGGAAGCCCAATTTTCTTTGTTTCATACTTATTATACAGAAGAGTAGAAAAACAGAGGAGAGAATGTCTTTCAGTGATCACCTGCAGTGTGAACAACTAGCCATCAGAGGCCTTTGAGCTTTATGAAGCACCGTGAATGCCCACTTTATCCAGTGTACAAAACCGTGTATCAAAGCTCTCCAGCCTTGGCAGCATCATCACCTTTAACACTGAAAGTTTTCTCAGCACATTTACAGAACATTGTAAAAAAAACTGTGTCAAAATTGGCATGGCTCCAGCCATCTCCAGTCTGGAGGTTTATTTTGTGAGTGCATGCTAAGTCGCTTCAGTTGAGTCTTACTCTTTGTGACCTTATGGACTGTCCTTGGGATTCTCCAGGCAAGAATACTGGAGTGGGTTGCCATGCCCTCCTCCAGGGATCTTCCTGACCAGGGTTTGAACCCACATCATCTATGTCTCCTGCATTGCAGGTAGATTCTTAACCACTAGTGCTACCTGGGAAGCCCAGAGGTAGTACCCTATTATAATTCCCTTAAAGTGTTTGTGGTCCATTGTTCCTTATCATGTCATAAAGACACTATTCCCTTATATGTTGGATTACATTTCTCTAGTGCACTCTGCTTTTATATTAACATAAAAAACCACATTATTCAAAAGTCTTATTTTATTTTTTTTCCCCCAGAACTGCTAGTAGCTTATATTGATCAGTTGGTGTTCTATTTAATGTTTCTGTATCTGATGGCATATCTTACATGGCTTTTAAGAACTGGGCTTGAGTTTATTCAGAGAGAAGTCAACTAGTTTCTATAGGAATTATTCCCACTGTACCCTATTATGACTAATCTGGTTTGGGGAAATATAATTAGAAATGAAATCTCCTGACATTCCAATGAATCTTCTCTATGTAGAAAAGAAGGAAAAAGTTTTATTATTGAATAAACATTAAATCAGGCTGAGATGCATATCACAGGCAATCTGCTAAGGAGACTGCAAATGGAGAAACAAACCTCACCCTGTTATACAGCTAGGCAGATACAATCTACTGCATACATGTTAATTGTCTTTGTCAAAAATAAAACCCAAAACTTCTTGTATCTTTATGACAAGCAAGAAGTAGTGTTGCAGGGAAAAGTTAATTGTGACTCCCTGTTGGAATTATTTCTTTGACAAGCTTTCCGTGGCTTTTGTTATTATAATCATACATAATGGCCTGCCTCAGAGAATCTTGTCCCTCTGTGTGACTGTTAAACTTAAGTGCCTTTCTTCAGAATCCTGCCCACCTTCTGAAGGCAGGAAGGATGAAATTAACATATCCCCTACCAGAGTTTTGGCATTCTAGGAGATATTTGCAAGATTACTGTCCTTTTTGCTTTGTTTCCTCACCTCCCCCCTGTCCCCGCAATCTCTGTTCTATAAAAGAACCCGGCGTGCAGACTCTGAGAAGATGGTTTTTTTGTGAGACTTCAGTCTTCCATCTTCTCAGTCAGCTGGCTTTCCGAATAAAGTCCTATTTCTTGCCTCAACACCTGGTCTCCGATTCATTGGCCTGTCATGCGGTGAGTAAAACGAACTTGGACTTGGTAACAGAACCATCATGAAAGTGAACACCTAGGCTTAAATTCCCTCAGAGGCAGGGAGCCAAGTGCCATCCATCCTCCTGGAAGTTCACATTTCAAAGAAATGCTTCTGAGCTCGCTAAGAAATACATTCCTGAGATGCAGAACTGACATAAGGCTTTTCAAGCTTTTTAAAAGATTCATATACATCTCTAGAAGACAGAGAAAGCAGTTTCAATTTCAAGTTTTCTAAGGAAGATGCTAAAGGGAGAGGGAGAAGTACTCTTCCTTTTTGGCACTAGGGAAAATTTAAAATAAAGTGTTTTTTTAGATCTGTATTTACCATTGCAATTTCCCATTTTGTTACTATTTTATAGTTGCAGTACAGTTTTAAAATTATCTCCAAGACTTGCAGTTGTATAAATATGAAGCAAGCCTACAGTAAAATTCCAAACCATGCAGTTGTTAGGATTACAATAGAATGAATTAAAAAAAAATAAAATATTCACCTTAAGGGAATATCTTTAAATATATCATATTAATGGTATGATTCTTGATTAGACTTCCTGATTCTTAATTAGCAATATGTAACATTCTTGTTATACATTCATCCACAAACCACTGTGGAGACTTTCATTTGTACTTTCAAATGATTAACTAATTGAGTGTTATTTTGACTTTCTTGTGAAGTATTACCCAATCTGAGCCTAAAAGGGCGTGAAATTGTTTGTCTTTCAGTCCTGTCTGACTCTTTGTGACCCAATGAACTGTAGCCCGCCAGGCTCTTTTGTCCATGGAATTCTCCAGGAAAGACTATGGAGTGGGAAGCCCTTCCCTTCTCCAGGGGATCTTCAGGAACCAGGGATTGAATTCAGGTCTCCTGCATTGCAGGCAGATTCTTTACCAGCTGAGCCACTAATTGGATATTCTAAAATTTTAATTAACAGTTTTTTTGTAAGACAAATGCATTTCTTTTGAGTTCTTATCAATCACTTAAGTAACCCTGCATTTACATGGTAATCTAGGCCCTTCAGTAATTATTCCATCTTCTCAAATAACTTTTCCCACATGCAAAACACGATGATAGCCATGGCCACTCTCTAGTACAAAGTTTTCTTGTGAAGCATCCACTAAAGATCCAGATTGAAATTTTACTGTTTAACATATAGTGAGTTGTCTAGAGAACAAACTCAAGCCTAGGGGTCATTTCCTCTATTGGTTCAATCAATAATTGTATCCTTATTTGTTGTTGTTCTTCAGTTGCTAAGTTGTGTCTGACTCTTTGCTACCCCATGGACTGCAGCATACCAGGCTGCCCTGTCCTTCACTATCTCCTAGAGTTTGCTCAAACTCATGTCCACTGAGTCAGTGATGCTATCTAATCATCTCATCCTCTGCTACCCTCTTCTTCTTTGCCTTCAGTCTTGCCCAGCTTCAGGGTCTTTTCCACTGAGTTGGCTTTTCGCATCAGGTGGTCAAAGTATTGGAGTTTCAGCTTCAGCGTCAGTCCTTCCAATGAATATTCAGGACTGATTTCCTTTAGGATTGACTGATTTGACCTCCTTTCAGTCCAAGGGACTCTCAAAAGCACCACACTTCAAAAGCACCAGTTCTTTGGTGCTTAGCCTTCTTTATGGTCCAACTCTCACATCTGTACATGAATACTGGTAAAACCATAGTTTTGACTTTATTGATCTTTGTTGGCAAAGTGATGTCTCTGCTTTTTAATATGCTGTCTAGGTTTGTCGTAATTGTCCTCCCAAGAAGCAAACATCCTTTAATTTCCTGAGTAGTCACTGTCCACAGTGATTTTGGAGCCCCCAAAATAAAATCTGTCATTGCTTCCACTTTTTCCCCTTTCTATTTGCCATGAAGTTATGGAACCAGATGCCATGATCTTAGTTTTTTGAATGTTTAGTTTTAAGCCAGCTTTTTCACTCTCCTCTTTCACCCTTATCAAGAGGTTCTTTAGTTCCTCTTTGCTTTCTGTCATTAGAGTGGTATCGTCTGCATATTTGAGGTTGTTGATATTTCTCCTGGCAATCTTGATTCCAGCTTGTGGTTCATCCAGCCTGGCATTTTCCAAGATGTACTCTGCATATAAGTTAAGTAAGCAGGGTGACAATGTACAGCCTTGTCGTACTCTTTTCCCAATTTGGAACCAGTCCATTGTTCCATGTCCTGGTTCTAACTGTTGCTTCTTGACCTGCATACAGGTTTCTCAGGATACAGTTAAGGTGGTCTGATATTCCCATCTCTTTAAGAATTTTCTACAGTTTGTTGTGATCCACAGAATTAAAGGCTTTAGTGTAGTGAATGAAGCAGGAAGTAGATGTTTTTCTGGAATTCCCTTACTTTCTCTATGATCCAACAAATATTGACAATTTGATCTCTAGTTCCTCTGCTTAGGGCTTCCTAGTGGCGCTAGTGGTAAAGAATACACCTGTTAATGCAAGAGACCATGCAGGTTCAACCCCTGGGTCAGAAAGATCCCCTGAAGTAGGAAATGGCAAGCTGCTCCAGTGTTCTTGCCTGGAAAAATTCCATGGACAGAGGACCCTGGTGGGCTGCCTTCCATGGGGTTGCAGAGAGTTGGAAATGACTGAAGCACTGCACCTTTCTTCAAGGAAGCACTGCGCCTTTCCTACATTCTAATGGGATTTCCTCTTCCATTTATTGTCTCAAACACCAACTCAACAAACTTCATTTCTTTTCAAAGTATGATTTAAGAACATTTGATATGTAAGGGCACTTCTCCTCCCACAGTTTAGGAATTGGATAACAGTCTCTGAACACACCCACAGTACCAGGGCATGCACACAACATGTTTGTGGTTGGCTGCAAGTATTAGAAAACAACACTTGCCAAGTTGAGCAGCAGAGGGAAGGGCTCGGGATGGCTCACAGAGCAGCAGGTGCTTTGGAGAAACAGGGTGGGAAGATGACCAGGAAGCCGAAAGGTAGTCAGTTGAGAGTCCATCTAGGGAGGGTTTGTTTAGATGCCAGGACTGGGGATTTTCTGCCCTTTGACATGTTATTCTTTCTGAACTGAAAATTCCGGTCAGCGATACTCAGTTAGATGAGTCAAATTCTAGTAATATCAGCTGCATTAGAGCAAGGAGAAAAGGGAGGGAAAGTTATTTCATTTTGAAGAAATTTTCCTTTATTCTTTACGGGTTCTCTTGGCTGGTCTAATAATCAAATTGACATAAGACAGATTAACAGGAGAAAAACAAATTTAATTTTGTATGTACAGAAATCTCCAAATATATGAGGGGTTCAAAGACAGGGTAAAAAGAAGTAGATATGCCATCCTGAGCTAAGAAATGAGAAAAGGATTGAGGCTTCAACTGGAAGGAGGGTAATTTACAGCATAACAAGAAAAAGAGGAGATGTTTGGTAATTAGATGTTTGCTCCCTGATGCTGGGAAAGATTGAAGGCAGGAGAAGGGGACGACAGAGGATGAGATGGTTGAATGGCATCACTGATCAATGGACATGAGTTTGAATAAACTCCGGGAGTTGGTGATGGACAGGGAAGCCTGGCGTGCTGCAGTCCATGGGGTCGCAAAGAGTCAGACACGACTGAGCAACTGAACTGAACTGCCATGCAGATGGGTCACTCAGATAAAATTAATCTCTGGCCATAATTTCCATTCTGGGAAAGACCCCCACCCCCAATTTAAATTCTCTAGATAGTTAGGGAGGAACAGAAGTCTTTCTTGAACCACAGGGTCTGGATTGCTTTTAGCTTAAAATAATCTACTTGCCAAGCTGGTACATTTTATGCAGGCTCATTCTGAACCCCTTCACTTTCCAGAGTGGGAGACATCACTGCTTCCAGACTGTTTTGATGTTTCTGTCGAATGGTGCTTACTTTTGCACACACTGTTCTGTGCTTTGCACATTATTTCATTTATTCTCACAACAACTTGATTTGGCAGGTATTATTCTTCCCATCTGTACAACAAAGGAAGTGGGCACAGGAAGTTCATTTACTTGCCCCAAATCACAGAGTAAATGATAGAGATAGAATCTGAATATATGCCTTTTTCCATGTTCCTGTCTTGCAAAGACAAGTGTTCAGAGACTTAGTATTGAAAGAAAGACAGAGAAAATGACAGATCAGCAATCAACAAATGTCTCTTTTGTTTGATGATAAAATATATGCTTTCTATTTTTTCTTTATTTTGTATATTGTAATTCCATGTAACTTTTTAAACTTGTAATGTTTATATAATGTTATATTTTACAGAAGATTTGAAAAGATAGTACAAACAGTTCCCATGTATAGTCTTAGCCTCTGTAAGGTTAACACATCAGATAACCATAGCGCAATGAGACAAGCAAAGAAATTAGCATTGACACATCATTATTAACAAACTACAGACTTTGGGGCAGGCGGGGGATAATTTAGGAGTTTGGGCTTAATATAGATACACTACTATATGAAATATAGATAAATGACAATTATTAATATATAGGACAGGGAGCTATATTAATATAGCTTATTATATATTAATTATTAATATATTAATATAGGACAGGGATCTATACTCTATATTTTATAATAACCTATAATGGAAAAGAATCTGTATAGCTAAATCATTTTGCTGTACACCTGAAACTAACACAGTATTATAAACTAACTATATTTCAATTAAAAAAAAATACTTAAAAAAAGAACCACAGACTTTAATTCTATTTTCGTAGCCTTTCTACTAACGTTGCTTCTCTGCTCCAAAAGCCAATCCTAGGACCCTACGTGGCATTTACTTACCGTATCTCTTTAACCACTTTCAATCTGCCCCAGTGCCTCTGTCTTTTTTTTTTTCTTTAGGTCTCTTATGACTTTGGTACTTTAAGTACTTTCAAAATACTACAAAGTATTGGAGTATTGATTTGGATCTTGTGTGATCATCCTTATAAGTAAATTGAAGTTATGCATTTAGAGAAAGAATGCCCTTTTTAGTGCATTCATTCAGGGAGTTTGTAATATCAGTGTGTTCATTACTACTAGTGATGTTCAATATTGTTCAATTTTTCAATTAAGGTGACATGAATTTGAGCAAACTCTGGGAGATAGTGAAGGACAGGGAAGCCTGGCATGCTGCAGTCTGTGGGGTTGCAAAGAGACATGACTTAGAGGCTGAACAGTAACAACAAGGTGACTATATTTAACTTTTTAATCATAAGTTTCTTTTCCTTTTAATAAACTGCTAAATTAACTTTTTTGTTTGAAACTTAGGTTGGATTAACATTTTCAATTTTAGTAAATTTTATTTGTTTTTCTTATTAGGTTTTGTTATACTGCGGCACCTCTAACCATATGGATTCCTGGATCAATAATGCATTCTTGCCTTTCAGTGTCTAAGATCCTCTGGTATAAAACATAACCTGTTCCTTAAGCCACATGTAACTAAATGCTCTATCTGATGTGTAATAAGCTAAGTGAAAGATGAGCAGTCTGCTCTGTTCATGCTTTGGAGTGGATGCCATAGCCAAAGGTAATCTTTATTCTGAAACGAAATGTAGTACCACACTAGGGAGTTAGTGAATTATAGTCAAATCTGTCCATTTGATGAGTATCCAAGCCATTTCTTTTGCTGTTTTTGAAAGCTACATTTATCAGTAAGGCCTTCAGGCCAATTTGGCTATTAGCCTAGGTTTTATGATACTGTGTATAGCTCATTAAAACAATCCTCCATACGTAAAATTGTGCATCTGTCTTTTGATATGAGTAAAACATGTGCCAAAAGAGTGATATAAATTATTCTGAAAGAAAATAATTTTGTAGTCATCTGTTTATAATTTGTTTGTTTTGGTTATAATTTTAAAAGTACCCATTTAAAAACCATCATAATTTTATACTTTTGTGTTTAATATCTATAATAAATTTATACATATGTAAGTTTTTCTTATGTTAGAGAACCAATCTTTAAGCGCTCCTTAATTTTTTGCAATCTTAGGAGTATTATTATGTGTTGTTTGTGTGTGTTTGTTTCCTCTTAAAAATAAATGGTGACATCTGCTCCAGTTTTCCAACAGATACAGAAAAATTTTGATGTTTGGTAAACCATTTCCTGCCAATTATATTTAGATGAGTGAGAGTGAAGGTGTGGCTAAATGTAGAAAAAATAAAATTATATACTCGTTATAAGCCACTATTTAGTATGCTGTCATTCTAGCAATGCTGTTATATTTATCAACTCAGGACACAGGAATGTTGGTTATTCAGCATTGCATTCTGGTATACATTGCTTTTGCAAAAAACGTTAGCATTTTTTGTTTTTAGGTAGAAAAGAATAGCTTTATTACTTTGCCAGGCAAAGGGGCTTATAGGGGCTTCTGCCCTTGAAAACTGTGTGTCCCCCCCACAAAAGTAGCATTTTTAAAAGTTACATTCTGCTGTGTCATCTAATAGCATAATCACTAGCTTTTATTTCAATGCTTAAGTACTTTTAAAAGTGTGTTAGTAATCTTAGTATTAAATTTAAGTTTGTCATATGATTTCTTTTAAACAATTTTATTAGTTTGTTACTACCAAGACTTAGGATCCCCAGAAAACTGGCTTTCAACCTTAATATTTGAGAAATCTTAAAAATTAAAAAGTAACAGTTTACTTCCCAGGATTTGCCACAGATGATATACCCATACACCATTATTTCCTTTTCCTTTTTCTTTTCAGTGAGTGATGGGGAAGTGGGAAAAGCCATTTGGCAACGGGGAGCTAAACCCAAAATTAAATGTCCTTGCAGATCATTTTAGGTTTCTGGGCAGATTAAAGAGCCTGACTCAGAGCGTGCAGGAGTGGTGTGCTGAAGCTGCCTTGTAACCGGCTTCAGCTGGTTCTAAGAACCAGGTGTTAAATTCTGAGGAGTTTCGTCATCCAGTTATTAAACACAGTCATTATTAAAAATTAAATTGTATAAAGGCACAAAAAGTACTATTCAAAACAAAGATTAAAAATTCAAGACATCATTTCCTGGTTTCTAAAATTACTTTTTGCTATTATTGTGTTATTGGTGTTCTTGAGGTTATTTGTCTTTGAAATACTCTCTAATATGGTGGCACTGCACATCTCTGCCCAGCTCTGTACGCA
This sequence comes from Bison bison bison, assembly GCF_000754665.1. NCBI lineage: Eukaryota > Metazoa > Chordata > Mammalia > Artiodactyla > Bovidae > Bison > Bison bison. Next base: position 22,780 of record NW_011494460.1, on the reverse strand, counting down.
AGGAGTTCACACTGGTAGTTTGATAAGCTCATGACTAACAATATGAGTATATACTTTCATTGCTGTTTGCCCAGCCACGTCTGACTGTTTGCGACTCCATGGATGCAGCGTGCCAGGCCTCCCTGTCCCTAACTATCTCCCAGAGTTTACCCAATTTCATGTCCATTGAATTGGTGATGTACTTCCATAAAGAAAATGAAATATACTGGAAGACCATGTGATTTGAAGACCACACCCATGTCCTATTATTAGTGACTTTCTCCCCACCAGTCAAGCACACTATACTCGTATCTTTCTCAGGGTATTTGAGTTTGCTGTTGTATTCTTTCTACCTGGAATGCTTTTCCCTCAAATATACCCTTGTCTCTTTTTCCCATCTGGATGTATATGTTGTACCTTCAGACTATCTAAAATAGCCCACCTTGTCCTGTCTACCCCTTGACCTGACACATTTGCTATTTCATCACCCTGTCTCTACTTTTGTTAAAACTTTTGCTATTCTCAGTAAGTACTTTGTTTGTTTACTGTTTTTCTCCCTTACTATCATATAAGCTACTTAAGGGGAGGAATCTTCTATGATCCTTTTATTTCTGATTTTCAGTGCCTAAAACAGGACTGAACACACAGTAAATGACCAATACATTTTTGTTTTTTAAAAATAATTTAAGATTTGGATAGACTATATCAGTAAAAGGCATCTAAATTAAGATGAGGATTGGGAAATAGAATGATATCTGAATATGAAGTAAAATGAAATTAGTCAAAGTATTGTGCGTGCTCTGTCACTGAGTCGAGTCAGCCTGACTCTGTGACCCCATGGACTGTAGCCTGCCAGGCTCCTCTGTCCATGGAATTCTCCTGGCAAGAATACTATTACAAGTATTACAAATAGCAAGGGTTGCTATTTCCTTCTTCAGGGGATCTTCCTGACCCAGGGATTGAACCCACATCTCCTGCAGTGGCAGGCAGATTCTCTACCATCTGAGCCATCTGGGAAGACAAAATATTACCACTTGAAAAAAAAAAAAGAGACCCTAAAATGATGAGATAAGCTATTCTGAACAAAGCACAGTTGTTTTTTTGGGTATCTTTTTATATAAATTAAAAATATTTAACTTCTGTTACATTTCTTTGGGGATAGAACTTAAGGATGCTGCTGCTAAGTCACTTTAGTTGTGTCCGACTCTGTGCGACCCCATAGACTGCAGCCCACAAGGCTCCCCCGTCCCTGGGATTCTCCAGGCAAGAACACTGAGTGGGTTGCCATTTCCTTCTCCAATGCATGAAAGTGAAAAGTGAAAGTGAAGTCGCTCAGTCGTGTCTGACTCTTAGCGACCCCATGGACTGCAGCCTACCAGGCTCCTCCATCCATGGGATTTTCCAGGCAAGAGTACTGGAGTGGGGTGCCATTGCCTTCTCTAAGAACTTAAGGATAGATTATGTTAAAATTCTGGGGCTTCCCTGGTGGCTCAGACAGTAAAGAATCCACCTGCAATGCGGGAGACCTGGGTTCGATCCCTGGGTTGGGAAGATCCCCTGGAGAAGGGCATGACAACCCACTCCAATGTTCTGGCCTGGAGAATTCCATGGACAGAGGAGCCTGGTGGGCTGCAGTCCATGGGGTTGCAAAGAGTCAGACACGGTTGAATGACTAAGTACAGCACACAGCACAGCATGTTAAAATTCTAGTTGGAGATGGAGTTTGTACATTGCATTAATTATGCTGTACTTACCCACAGAAATAATGCTTCCAAAGCAACACTAATTACATGAATGAGAGAGGGTTTTATTTTAGGGAACAGCAGCATATTCAGATTTTTTTGTGGCATTTCTCCAGCTCCAGAAGCTAGCTGTCAAGAACTCTTTTCTTTCCCAGAAGACTTTTGTAAGGTGGAAGCTGAGGCTGCAATTCTATTACAAGCTGAACTTCGTATAAAATGAGCAAATAAAATGCAAAAGAGTGTTTTCAGTGACTTTGATGATGGTTGCTATTTCTAATATTTTAGAGCCCAGTCAAGTTTATTGCTGACTTTTAAAAAGTGTGACCTGGAGATAGATAGCCTCTCAGTAACCCATAATGTCCTGGAACATTTGGTTCATAAACTGAGGAGGAAAGGGTAAGCTGTTGCTAAGAGGAGTGGTGTGAAGATTGACAAATATTTGGGCAAAGACCTTTTATTTGTTATTTCCTTCCCTTATACCACCAATAGGTTTTAAGCACTGATTTTGTGTCGGGCAGTGTTTTAGGTTGCTAGGGACACAATGAAACAAACACTTTCTATTCTCAAACACTCTAACGGGGCAGTAAGGTAAACAGACCATTGCAATACAGGGTGATCAGTGCTAGGGTGATCAAGTTTGAAGCCTTTGAAGAGCACAGAAAAGAACCAACTAGCCCAGATTTATAACGTTTATGAAGTTGATCACATGATCATGAGTAGCACTATGGATTATAAAGTCTTTGGTATATGAACAGAGATTGGAGTCAGTGGTGTGCTAACAAATGCTTGAAAAGTGGCTCTTCAGAGGAATGAACACCCCTGAGGTGTGGTGCTTGTCCATTTCTGTGGTGTACATATTTCTACCATGCTGATTTGAAAGCTACCCATATGATGTCACTGGGCTTCTCGAGTGGCACTAGTGGTAAAGAACCCGCCTGCCAACGCAGGACACGTGAGACACAGGTTTGATCCCTGGGTCAGGAAGATCCCCTGGAGGAAGGCATGGCAACCCACTCCAGTATTCTTGCCTGGAGAATCCCATGGAAAGAGGAGCCTGGCGGTCTACAGTCCGTAGGGTTGCAGAGAGTCAGAAATGACTGAAGTGATTTAGCATGCGTGATGTCACTAAATGTGAAGATAAAAAGGGATAAAGTTTGCTTTAATGGACTGATATGAGCAGGTTCTCTAGTGATTTGATATGAGAATCTCTGTGGCTGGAGAAGACAGTGTTGAGGTTTAGAGACTAGTTAGAAGCCACTCTATTAAACCTGGCAGATTATGTGGTCCAGATTATGTTGGTGATATCTGAGCAGTTTAGAGAAATTTTTAAGGGATAAGGAAGCGGTTTAGAGGAATGGCTGAGGGTTAAGGCCATAGATTAAGAACCGAATTTCCAGTCCAAATCCTGGCCATTGCCCTGAACTAGCACTGTGATGCTAGTTCACTGTGATGCTAGGATGCTAGTCATCCTAGCCACTCTGAGTTTCAGTGTCTCACTTAAAAATTGTGATAATGATGGTACCAGATACTTTGGGTTATTAAGAGGAATAATAGAGTCAGGACACATGAAGTGCTTCCATCAGTAAATGTTATCTTTGATCAATAAAGGTTATGTTTAGCAATAGAGGAGATATTGGTAAGTAATGAGTAGTGTGTTGGTTTGTGGGCAAAAGGAGAAAGAGGAGTCAAGATTGACTTGTAGTTTTCTAGCCCATCTGAATAGGTAGAGATGTAATTTCCATGATCTCCCAAGTGGACTACTAAGGATGCAAACAGAACTGGGTGTATAAACAGGAGGTGAGGAAGTACATTCTAGGGAGTTCCAAACTGGGTAAGTTTAAGATCATCTGCTGCTGCTGCTAAGTTGCTTCAGTCATGTCCGACTCTGTGCGACCCAGTAGATGGCAGCCCACCAGGCTCCCCCGTCCCTGGGATTCTCCAGGCAAGAACACTGGAGTGGGTTGCCATTTCCTTCTCCAATGCATAAAAGTGAAAAATGAAAATGAAGTCATTCAGTTGTGTCTGACTCCTAAGATCATCTGGGGCTTTATGAATATAGATTCTACACTGTGCTAGGTTTTCTGAATTGACTCTCTCCAAGATAAGACCTAGGTATCTGAATTTTTAGAGTGTTCCCAAGGTGATTCTGATGAAGGCAGTTCACAGAACAGCATATCTCTCTACTTTAGAGGAATATTTCAAGAATTTAAATTTATAAAGGGCATTATAGAAGAAAATAGCTCAAGGTAATTGAAGAATGAAAACAGGAGAGATCTAAACATGTAATCCTGATGGGGAGAAGTGAGCAGACACAGGGTATTTTGAAGTTGCAGAAGAGAGTAAATGATAGAGGAAGCTTCTGGACAATGAAATAGGATGGATTCAAGATGAAAGGAGGCTGGTTAGAGCCTCTGCTAACCAAAGGGCATCAGAAGGAGTGAGTGTGGATCCAGGTACATTTTTTTGTGGCTTTTGGTTAGGGTTAGAGTTATGATTTGTGGAGCTAATTTGAAAAATTCCTATCTATTGATTTGATGGATGCTAAATTGCCTCTGGTATTAATTTCCCTTGTATTCTTATTAGTAATAGAATCCTCCTTAATTTTAGCAAGGCACATAGCCTCCCTTACAGCTAATTTGTTCTGTGATCATATTTGGGCTCGTGGGATGTGACTGAAACGATGTGTGCACCTTCTGGGGAAGATAAAGGGGCTTGTCTCTTTCTCCTCACCTCCACCTGGTTGAAATGGAAGTCAGTCTTGGACATCTTCATGATGTAAGGTCATGAGTCAACATTTGGGGTCCTCGCTGTTATCCTGAGCAGAACCTAGATTGCCTGCCTATTTACCTTTGCATATTATGTCAGAATAAGCATTTGTCTTATTGAAATACTGAGTTTTACTGCTAATCCTTGGTTGTAGCAACATATACTGTTGCAGAGACAAATTCTATATTCTTTGTGAATGAGATTACATTATTTTCTGAGAATGAAGAATTGATGGGAAAGGGCATGAAGTTTGAAAAGAATGAAATTAGTTTGAAATAATGGTAAGTGGGAGATGGAATAAAAGAGACAGGTACTAGGAAAATATGGAAACATTGCCTGGTAATCTTGAGAAACTAGAAGATCATTGATTATGGAAAAATACGAGTCAATTAAATAACTGAACAAAACAAGGGAAAAACTCTTACAAAGAGTTTTCATATAGGCCCCAAATTTCTATCAGAAAGGTTCACAAGACTTAAAAAAATATTTCATGAAACCAAAATATCAAAGTATATTTTCAGTGTTAACAATACTCATTGAACAAACCTATGCAGATATCGCTGATAGGCTGGCTTGACATTGAAGAAGTCAAACAGGCCTTGAGTACTAGTGACATTTAAATGCCAAATCAAATATGAATGAAGAGTTAGGAAAGTTGAAATTAAGTGGGATGGAAATGTTTAACCTTATCAGGAGAAGTTTCCTGAAGGGGATGGCTTTTTAGTTAAAACTCAAAATTCATATATCTTTATACTTTGGAAACCAGAGCACATATTTTTATTCTATACTTCTTGTACATCTTTTCTAGAGGTAATAAAATCATATTTGACTTCAGGATATTTTAGGTCTGGACAGATATAGCATGATGGGGATCTTTCATAAGTTCGTGAAACTTTCTTGGGTATTTACTGTCTTTTGGGCCTTCCACTCTGATAAAATGTGATTTTAGGTGTGATGGTCCCAGTATGAACCATGTAGAATTAAGTATATGGAGTTGCTCATTAGAAGTAGACTCTATCATTTTTTGTCACAGATTTCACTTTTATCTTATCTGAAAAGTTATGTAGATTATTTTAAGTTGTGACTTTTAAAATATTCTAGCAAGGGTTATAAACCTAGCAGCCCTATGTTTTACACAAAATTAGCTAGACTCTTATTCTTTATGTATTGGGTTGGCCAAAATGTTCGTTTTTCCATAACACTGTATGGGAAAACCCAAACTAACTTTTTGACCAACCCAATAGATATGGAGATAAGGGCTTTTATATTTTTGCTTATCTATAGGCAGTATAATTGAAAGTGATCTCTTTAAGCATCCATTAGATCAGAATTTTATGTTTATTTTGTGAAAAACCTGGTCAATGTTCACCTAGTAACTGTACCAAATGATTACCATTCGTTTTTCTTTTTTTTAATCAAGATCCTTTGTTTTGGAAAAGTGGAGAAAGCTTATAATGCCAGTAAAGTCAGTTTTGAAGACGAATAAGATGTGTCTGTACATGTAAAGCCTTAGAGAGGCTTGGTGTACCCTGGGAACATGTTTTAATTTGGGAGACAGAGCCCTAAGCCAAATTCCTTATTATTGTCAATTTAATTGAGGAAATTGCTTAACCTCAGTCATTCTGTCAAGTTTGATTGATAGACGACTACTAGCTGGAGGAGCACTGGAATGCTGAGTACCTTAACATACCTTGAGACTTCTCAAAAAGAGGAGATGTGTATGTGACAGGGACAGAAGGGATCAGTGTGTGAGGAGACATCTTTTTCTCTATTCCCCTGCCTAACCAATTTACTGTGCACATTGGCATAATCTTTAGAGGCTGAACAATAGAATTAGGGATGAGTATTTGCATGAAGATATTGCCTTGAGAAAAAAGAGAGTAGCAGGGGGTAACAAGGAAGCAGAGAAAGGAAAGGGAAGTTCCCATCAAGAAACAGAAAGGGAAGGAGGTTTAGGAAAGAGTAGAAAGTGAGTGTAGGGAGAGTTCAGGAGTGGGAGAAATGGGCAATCAACAGGAATGAGAAAGAAAGAGAAGATTTTAAGAAAATGGGTTGTAAATTGAATCCCTTTTAATAGATTTCAAGGGGTCCAACTGGGAATTTAAGTTACTTTTAATTACTTTTGGTTGCTGCTTTCTCTTTCTTTCTTTCTTTGAATATGACACTTTGTACCAGGTATTTGAGGGCTTCCCTGGTGGTTTAGCAATAAAGAATCTGCCTGCCAATGCAGGAGATGCAGAAGACACAGGTTTGATCCCTGGGTCAGGAAGATCCCCTGGAGAAGGAAATGGCAACCTGCTTCTTACCTGGGAAATCCCATGGACAGAGGAGCCTAGCAGGCTACAGTCCATGGGGTTGCAAAGGAGTCAGACACTACTTAGTAACTAAACAACACCACCCAGGTATTTGAATTTTATATAAAGATCACAGAAGTTATAAATTCAGTTCTTATTTTGAAATACTTTAGAAGAGTGCTGTATCAAAATCAAATATGGTGAAGGCAAAAATTTGTATACAGTATTAATATCTGATTGCTCAGAGAGTCAGACTTGGTGACTTTTGGCAATAAATCAGATTCTCTGAAGATCATAGACACCACTACAAAATTGTGTCAGTTTCTGCTAAAGTGGTTTCTGGACTTAGTTACCATGAACTAGTTAATGTCTGTGTTAGAAACGTACAAGTGAAACATGTTAACTCTTCTCCCTTGGTTGACTTTATTAACAGGATTTTGGAAAAGGAAGAAATGTGAACTGTTATTTTGAGAGATTTTGGAACTCTGTTAATAGGTGCAGCTTATGTCTTGGCTTTGTTAACACCTCAGAAGCAACTGTCTTACTTTTTTTGGCCTTAGGCAAACTAATTTTGTGCTCATACAGCTTTTATTTTCTTTTTATTACAGTAGAGCTGTGGTTTTCCTAAGGTCAGAATGCTGGTGTACCTTATTGTAAATAGAAATGGCATATTCTGTATACCTGTGGCTGATTCATGGTGGGCTTCCCTGATAGCTCAGTTGGTAAAGAATCCGCCTGCAATGCAGGAAACCCCAGTTAAATTTCTGGAGAAGGGATAGGCTACCACTCCGGTATTTTGGGGCTTTCCTTCTGGCTCAGCTGGTAAAGAATCCACCTACAATGCGGGAGACCTAGGTTCGATTCTTGGGTTGGGAAGATCCCCTGGAGAGGGGAACGGCTACCCACTCCAGTACTCTGGCCTGGAGAATTCCGTAGTCCACGGGGTCGCGAAGAATCAGGGTGATGTATGGCAGAAACCAACACAATATTTTAAAGTAATTACTCCTCCAATTAAATAAAAATTTTAATAAAATAATGAGATCTCATAATTAGATATGTTGAAGTGTTAGGTTTTACTTGGTTATTTTATTTTGTAGAATTTTAAAAAGCCCGTCTGAATAGCATTGTGTTATCTTTATTAAAAAGAGATCTGGCAGTTCACTTAGTCCTTAGTCCCATGGCCAGGTAGCAACTGCATGACTGCAGGTTTTGGTAGATTTCTGGGTAGAAGTTCAAATCATTTGTCAATGTCAGTGCATTTCATAAGAACAGCAGCTGCTGTAATCCACTCAATATGCATGTTGACTAAGGATATGTGAGACCTTCTAAGAAACCTCCTGAGCTTGAGCCATCCAGAAAATATCCTCAGAAAAGGTAGAATTTGCCCAGAAGCAAATGGCAAAAGCAGTTTACCCTCTCCAGACCCGAGAACCATCTTAGTCTGCTTCTGTTTGGACTATTCTTGTGCAGACAGAAGCTATATTAAAAGCAACAACAACATTAAAAAGAAAGCTGGCAAAATGTAAAAGGGAAAAAAAAGTAAGTGCTGATGTCAGGTATATTGTGTTATGTTTCTCACCCAAAATTTTAACTTAAAATTTAATAATGAATATAAATGTATGGAAAAAATAAATCTCAAACTATTTCACATCATACAGACATTAATTTGAGATGATTATAGATTTGAGCAATAAGCTAAAGCCATAAAACTTCTGCAAAAAATTTAAAAAATACACCTTTACACCTTGTGGATAGATACAGCTTCTTAGATAGGTACCAGAAAGCATTAATGATTAAAAAAAGGGTTTAAAAAAAAAAGGATAAATTCTGCTTGCCCATAGACAACTGCTAGGAAAATGAAGGGGTAAGTAAGCTACATACTGGAAGGAAATACTTGCTTGCAATACAAAATCTGACAAAGGGCTTGTTCCCAGAGTATATTTTTTAAAATTACTATGAATCAATAATAAAATGACAACAGGGTCAGTTGAAGAAATTGGGCAAAAATTGGAATAGACAAAAAAGAAGATATAGGAAGGGCCAAGAAGCACTTGAAAAGGTGTTAACATTGTTGGTCATCAGGTAAACGCAAATTAAACCACAATGAAATATCATATTATGTCTGCTCAAATATCTATCACTGAAAAGCTGACTACACCAAATGGGTTATGTGGACAACAAAATGGGACATCTTTGAAAAGCAGTTTGTTAATTTCTTAAAAAGTTAACATAGATATACCTATCTCAGTTCAGTTCAGTTCAGTCGCTCAGTCGTGTCCAACTCTTTGCGACCCCATGAATTGCAGCACGCCAGGCCTCTCTGTCCATCACCAACTCCCAGAGTTCACTCAGACTCAGGTCCATCGAGTCGGTGATGCCATCCAGCCATCTCATCCTCTGTCGTCCCCTTTTCCTTCTGCCCCCAATCCCTCCCAGCATCAGAGCTTTTCC
>NW_011494460.1:4858-13448 GCF_000754665.1 Bison bison bison | reverse complement strand
ACAGGGCTGATCTCCTTTAGAATGGACTGGTTGGATCTCCTTGCAGTCCAAGGGACTCTCAAGAGTCTTCTCCAACACCACAGTTCAAAAGCATCAATTTATCTATCTATTAACCAGTAATTCCTCTCCTAGATGTTTTTTAACAAAGAGACATGAAACATTTTTCCACAAAAAGACCTGTACTAGAGTGTTCAAAGGAGATTTATTCATAATTGCTCCAACCTGGAAACAACCCAGGAATTTCAACAACAGCTTAAATGCATAAACAAATGGTGATTTATTCATTCAGAGGAATAATACCCCTGAATAAAAAAGAATTGACTATCGATGCATATCACAACAGGCATAAATCTTAAAAACATAATTCTGAGAAGTATCTACCAGGCACAAAACATTATACACTACATGTTTTCATATTCTGAAACACAGGAACAGACAACACTCATCTATGGTGACAGAATTCAAGACAGTGGTTGCTGATAAGATGCGGGGTGGTCTAGAAATGACATGATGGAACTTAATGGGGTATTAGAGACATTCTGTATTTTTATTGGAGTAGTGGTTGCAGGATGTAAATATGTATCCAAAATCATTAAATGATGTACTTATGGTATTTTTTTAAAAATTGGAGTATAGTTGTTTCACAATATTGTATTAGTCTTTGCTGGACAATCAGGTGAATCAGCTATGTTGTTGTTTAGTCATGTCTGTGTACATTTATCCCTTGCTTGGACCTCCTCTCACCCCACCCCATCCCACCCTACTAGGTCATCACAGAGCGCTGAGCTGAGTTCTTTCTGCTATGCAACAGGTTCTCACTAGCTATCTATTTTACATATGGTAGTGTATGGAAAATCCCACGGGTGGAGGAGCCTGGTAGGTTGCAGTCCACGGGGTTGCTAAGAGTCGGACACGACTGAGTGACTTCACTTTCACTTTTCACTTTCATGCATTGGAGAAGGAAGTGGTAATCCACTCAGTGTTCTTGGCTGGGGAATCCCAGGGACGGGAGCCTGGTGGGCTGCCGTCTATGGGGTTGCACAGAGTCGGACACGACTGACATGACTTAGCAGCAGCAGTGTATATATGTCAATTTCAATCTCACTGTCATTTTTATCTCAATAAGATTTTAATTCTTAATTATCATAATGTTTCCTAAGTTGTACAGGAAAATGGGTCAAAGTAATAAGTATGAATAATAGCTGGTCTTGAAGTCAAAGGTACGTAAAAGTCTTTTGATTAATCTTCTGTTTTATCAGTATGAGTCAAGGAGTACAAGCCTTTGAGACTTAGCAGGACCTAGCTTTTCCCTCTTAATTTCATGTATTTTACAACTATCTGGATTCTAGAAATTTTTAGTTAGCATTTCCATATTCTTCTGCACACAACATTCTAGTTACCTAAATTTAAATTGCAACTGCAAATAGTGCTTTCTTATTTTTGCTCATATCTCACTTTGCTTCATCCTTTCTTGTTTTAGGCAAAAAGTAAATAAAAAAATTATCTCTTAAGAAATATACCAAATGTTGAGAATCCAAATTCATCGTTTCATTTTATGAGTTAGAATCCTGGGCATCTTTTGAACAGTAAGGTCCTAAATTTCTAGTTGGAATTGTTCTATATTGTGTTTGCTTTCCATTTCTGTACCCAAATGGGTGCTATATAAATTAGTCCATATAATGCTTTTAAAATATTTTGATTTTCTTGAACAAGTTTTAAGGTATTTTCTAAGCACTACATTTTTCTTATTTAAAGTTGTAAGCCTTCTCTTATAAATTGATGTAATAATATGTTCATAATATTCTTCATGATCTTTGCATTATAATATGCAATTATTCATAAAACAGTTTCAGAGTAACATATTTTACTTTAAAATTTAGGCTACATTGATATATAAATATCTTTTAATTTGAGTTTCCTTATTAAATAGTTTTACTACTACTTTACAGGATTCTTGCTATTATATGACCTTAAGGACACCAGATATTGAATTTTGCTCATATCATAGCAACTATTTAGAATGAACTTTAATTGCTTTCTTACAATCTTTATTTTGTTATCTAGGGTTTTGTTATTAATCAGACTGAGCCTGGGTTTGGGTGAGCAGGTGTTGGCAAGGCGTGTAGTACTTGAAGTAGAACTGCTCTCCGAATAGGAGTAGAGACATGGAGAAAAAATAATATGAATTACTAAATGGGCTGCATAGAGGCAAGAAAGTAGGAATTGAGATACGGGCCTTGAGTGCTGAGATAGGATGTACAGACTCAGTGTGTTGGTAAGCACTCAAGCACTTTCTGAATTGAATTATTAAGACCTAGGAAGCAAGAGGAAGAACTTGAGTGCAGTGAGGTAGTCATGGTGATAAAAAGGGAAGATTTTAAAAGACCAAATTTGCATTAACTGGAAGAAGAGATTTGAAGCATTGAGGCTAGCAAAGAGAAAGTTGAATTTGTCAAAATGACAGGAACCAAAAACATTAAGCAGTGCAGGCATACGTCATAATGACAGAGCAGTGAACTCACTACACAGCCTAATAGCTCACGCTAGGTTAAAATGATTTATGTAGTTTATATTTAGGAAGTTTGGAGAGAAATGCAGAAAATGTCACATTGCATTGCTGAAATTTATTTATTTATCTATCTTTTTCTCTCATAATATGGGTATTTTATTACTTTCACCTTTGTATAGCCTCCATATTTTGAACAGAGAAAAGTACATTTTAGCTATTGGGTAAAGAAGTGTGGGTGGCTCAGTGATCAAGAACCCACCTGCAATGCAGGAGATGCAGGTTTGATCCCTGGGTCAGGAAGATCCCTTGGAGAAGGAAATGGCAACTCACTCCAGTATTCTAGCCTGGGAAATCCCAGACAGAGGAATCTGGTGGGCTATAGTCCATGGGGTTGCCAAAGAGTTGGACATGATTGAGAGACTAAAAAACAACAAATTCTGGTAGACATTATGAAGTCAGTAATTAAACTGTATGTATAATACCACATACCACTCACTATTGTAGACGCTGCAAATATAATGGAGAATGACATAGAAGTAGTCAGGTCCCTCAAAGAGTTTACATCCTGGTGGGAATAAGACAATATGGGAGACAATGACATGTAATTCATTCATTCACATACTGATAGGTTCTACAAAACATTACATATATGGGTAATGTATAGAAAAAGGGAGGGATTGGCCATTAACTCTGTCTAGAGCTGGCAGGGAAAGCCCATGGGAGGATGAAATATTTCAGTTAAGACCTGAAATGTAAGGGGAAAACAGCCATAATGAAGACCTAGAGAAGGAGTTATTCGAGGAGAAGGAACATCAAAAGCAAATAAACACAGGTGGAGAAGATCTTTGCATGTCTAAGAAAGGGAAAGAAAGTCTACCTGATAGTGGAGGATGGAGGAAATGGGATCCGAGAGGCAGCCCAGGCATTAATGCAGTGCCTGTGGGCTGCAGGGAGGATGTTAGATCTTCTTCCAGCTGTAATGAGAAGCCAGAGAGGTGGGGGAGGGATGTACTCTGAATTTATGCTTCAGAACTATCGCTTGGTTGTTGGGTGGACATCAAGACTGGGGCAGAAAGCTGTTGTACTGGTCCAGGTGGAAGTTTCTAAAGGCTTGGGATAGAATTATGGCAGTAAATATGATGAGAAAGTGGCCCAAGGTGGAATTGATTTTTATGGTGGCCTAATGTGGGCATGACTTCCTGAAGAACTGTATGTGGGGTCTGAGGGCAAGGCGGGACTAAAGATGACAACATAGGTTTTTCACTTGAGCAGCTGGGGGAATAATGGAGCTATTTAGGGAGACGGCGAATTTGGTGGAGGGAGTAGCGTGTGTGTGTGTGTGTGTGACTGGTTCTATTTTGGCTATGTTGCTGTTTCAATGAGTTAATTTCAAGAAATATTTTCTGAGCATGTTACAGATTCCATTCACCATTCCAGATGCTGGGAAAAGAGCCAGAAGGAAAGGAAAGAATGTCCTCCATAGAGATTACATTGTAAGATATTGTTGTGTGTGTCTGTGTTAGTCACTCAGTCGTGTACGACTCTTTGCGGCCCCACGAACTGTAGCCCACCAGGCTTCTCTGTCCATGGAATTCTCCAGGCAAGAATGCTGGAGTGGATTGCCAGTTGCTTCTCCAGAGGATCTTCCCAACCCAGGGATCAAACTCTGGTCTCCTGCATTGCAGGCAGATTCTTTACCATTTGAGCTACAGGGAAGTCCAAGATATTGATAAATATGGATAAATATAAAAACAGAACGAGGATGAGAGCGCTGAAGGTGGAGGTAGCCTTGCAATTTTTTAGTGTGATCGTGGAAGGTCATTTTAATAAGGTGATATTTGACCAGACGTTTTAAGAATGTGAGGGGGATATCTAGGGTAAAAGAGTTTCAGGCAGAGAGAACAGAAAACACAGAGGCCATGAAACAGGTATGTTTTGACTTCTTAGAGAAATGGCATTGAAGGCAATGTAGAATGAAGAGGGGATGGGAGGATAGTAGTTGGTGCTACCAGGAGAGGCCGGGCACCCCAGGATGTCGGGGACCATGGACCATTGTAAGGACTTTGCTTTTGACTCTGAGTGAGAAGCTAATCGTGGATTTTGAGCAGAGGAATGCAGATTCTTTAAAAGCACCACTTTGGTTGTCATGTTGTACGCAGTGCCTGGGGAGGCAAGGACTGAGGCAGAGACTAGTTAAGAGGTTATTTTGATCATTTAGGCCTGAAACAGGATTAGGATGGTAGTAGGGAGGATGATGCTGCTACTGCTGCCAAGTCACCGCAGTCGTGTAGACTCTGTGCGACCCCATAGACGGCAGCCTACCAGGCTGCCCCGTCCCTGGGATTCTCCAGGCAAGAACACTGGAGTGGGTTGCCATTTCCTTCTCCCATGCAGGAAAGTGAAAAGTGAAAGTAAAGTCGCTCAGTCGTGTCCGACTCTTAGCGACCCCATGGACTGCAGCCTACCAGGCTCCTCCGTTATGGAAAAGCAGAGCAGATAGTATTTGTTGACAGACTGGATTTGGGTAAGTAAGAGAAGAGTCAGTGGCTGCAAGGTTTTGGAAAAATGGAATTGCTATTTACAGAAATGGGGAAGACCTCAGGGTAGGTGAGTTTTTAGAAGAAAAGCAAGTATCAGTTTTCTGGACTTTTTTTGAGACATCTTTAAACACCTAAAAGGTGATGTGGAGTGTGTGTATGCAAACACACATGCACACACACACGTCCTCTAGACTTCAGTGGAGAAATCCTGACTTTGACTATAGATCCAAATGTGGGAGTGATCAGCAGTAGATGATATTTATAGAAGAAACAGAATGAGGTACCTTAGGGAGGAGAGAAAAGATCTGAGGACTGGGGTCTGGGCACTTCAATGTCTGCAAGTCAGAAGGTGAGGAAACTGAGGAGATACCAGTTAGGCAGAGAACAAAGAAGCCAAGTGAAGAAATTCTTTCAAGAAGGAGAAAATGGTGAACTGTGTCAAATGATGCTGGTAGATCAGGCAGGTTTGGGGTCTGAAATTTTGGCATTAGATGTGGCAACATGGAATCATTAAAATTTGACAAGATCTGTTTCAGTGGGTGGTAAGGGCTAAAGCCCAACTGGTATTGGTTCAAGAGGAAAGGGGAAAAGGAATTTGAAGACAAGAAATGGAGACTTTCAAGGATTTTTTGTTGTGAAAGTACATAGAGAAATGGGATGGTAGCTAGAAGGGGACATGAGTTCAACAGAAGCTTTTGTTTTGTTCTATTTTTAAGTTGGGTAATATTAACACACATTTGTATGCCAGTGAAAGGATTCAGCAGAGCATGAGAAATCGCCACTGGAAAGGCCTTTGAGAAAATGAGAGCATAATAGAGCAAGTGTTGGAACACAAGAGGAAGGGTTGGCAAAGATCTGAGCAGCAATTCTGGCAGTAGAGCAGGAGGAAAGGCAGAGAGAATGAGCAAGAATTTTTGATGGAAAGATGGGGTAGGTCTTCGATTACATTTGTTTTCTTGAATTATGATATAAGATTATCAGGTCAGAGTGGAGCAGAAGAGTTTTTTGGGTTTTTTTGAAGATTCCAGAAGAATAAGAAGGAGGAATGAAAATCATCTGGGAGAATGGAAATTGAGTTTTTAAGAGAAGAATCGTGAATTATTTCTGGCAATGCCAAGAAATGTGGATTCCAGTTTGAAGTGCGACTAATCAAGATGGTCAGGATTTTCTCCAAAAGTGTTCATTTGCTCAGGTTCTGGCAAGAATGATTGGATAGTTGTGTTTAACAGAGGCCAAGGTTTCTCCAGGCAGATGTGATAAAGGAAGAGTCTTCCCAATTTCAGTAAACAGCAACTCTATCCTTCCCTAACCTTGGAGCCATTGTTGATTCTCCTCTCTTCCTTCTCCATTCCAAATCCAATCTGTCAGCAAATCCTATCAGAGAGGGATTATGGTGCTGGACCATGGATGAGATGCTAAATAAAGGGGAGCCAAGACTATGGTGGAGGGGTTGGAAATGAAACGCCAAAGGGGTAATGGGTTGGAGATCCTGAGTGAGAATGGGAAAGTACTGGTAAGGATTGCTAGATGAGTGGTTTGGATGCAAAAACAGTATTTTGAAATTGAGATTTGGAGGTTCTATAATTATTGATGATGGGTAATCCGTGGCTCAGTGCTAAAAGAATCTGCCTGCCAATGTAGGAAATGTGGGTTCAATTCCTGGGTCAGGGAGATCCCTGGAGTAGGAAATGGCAACCCAACTCTAGTATTCTTGCCTGGAAAATTCCATGGACAGAGAAGCCTGACAGGCTACAGGGTCCATGGGGTCGCAGAGTTGGGCACGACTGAGCACACACACGCTCAGTCCTTGAGAGTAGAGCTATGTGCGATTGGTGGAGAAAAAGTCATTGGAACTAAGGGAGTCAAGGAACTGAGAAACCAGAAGATTCGTTGGTGGATGTTGAAGTCACTGAGAATGGTGATAAAAAACAGTGGACAAGTGTGAGACAATGAGTTAAACGTTAAGATAATTAGTAAATAGAAGAGAATGACTGAGAGTTGGATTCCTAATATCAAAAAGGAATGAAAGGTAAACTGTAATGAAACAGACTTCAAATGATTTAAGATTTTGAAAGACAAAGAGGGAAAATACTTAGAAAAAGTGCTAGGAAGGAAGGAGCAAACTAACTTTACTTGAAATCTTTGAGAAACATGAGGTGTGAAACAAACTAAATCTACCACCTGAGAGCCCTGTAAGGGCAACCCCGAGGTCAGTCATAGCAGGAAGGTGGAAAATTGTCTGAGGTCACAGGAGGGAGATGAAAGATTAAATTGCAGAGGGCAAGGTGGACGGGCATAGGCGTGTAAGGACAGGTTAGGGCATGTCCAGAGCAGTATGGGGATCAACCTTCTTGAGAGAAAGAATGCTGGGAATTCCAGTGGTTACTGATGGAGACAGGGACATGATGCGATTTGTCCTGCAAGCCTCAAAGCAAGTGGTATTTGAAGACCTCAAGAGGCTGACCTCTTCCTTGAGGGAAAGAAGTAGCTGACAGGAGTACTCAGAGAATTAAGATCTCAGGACATCTTGAGACACTGGCCAGAAGAAAAACGATATGATGGAATAAATACATTTATGTGGCTTTTGATTCAGGTGCTCTATTAGAATTTTTCTTTTGTCTACCTATCAAAAGTCAGAGGGCAATTTTATCTTTGCAGAGGCAAATTACAACATTTGAGGGAAAAAAATCTATACTCAAATAGTAACTTCTGTGGGCTTTTTCATTCAGGACAGCATTTTTCTTGTAGTTGTGAATCCATTTCTGGCTGATTGCACCCATTTACACTTGAATTACACACCTGTTAATTTGTTTCATCTAATGCTCAGCAGAGCAGCCTGGGGTTGGAGACTAAAATGGTCCAAACAACTTGGTTGCTTACATAGAAATCTGAACTTTGATATAAAGAAAATGCGGTATATAATACACACCCACGTCACTGATGATGGATCTGATAAGGATTGAAATAAAAAAAATTTATACTTTGGTGAGGGGACATGCTACTTTTTCCTTTGTGTTTTTAGTATTTTGTGTTATCTAGGTCTGATTGATGTGACTTAGCAGCAGCAGCAGGTCTGATTGTATAGAGGCAGACAGTAATCAATTAAGACTCTAGAGGATTAAGTGAATTTCTCTCAAAATCCTGATTCATTTATGATTCATGAAGATTTTATTAACACATACTAGTCCATCAGGAAGCAAATATAAAAGCTTCTTTTATTATTTTTACATAATTTGAACAGATATTTATATGTTATGCTATGCTATGCTATGCTAAGTCGCTTCAGTCGTGTCCGACTCTGTGCGACCCCATAGACGGCAGCCCACCAGGCTCCGCCATCCCTGGGATTCTCCAGGCAAGAATACTGGAGTGGGTTGCCATTTCCTTCTCCAATGCATGAAAGAGAAAAGTGAAAGTGAAGTCGCTCAGTCATGTCCTACTCTTAGCGACCCCATGGACTGCAGCCCACCAGGCTCCTCCGTCCATGGGATTTTCCAGGCAAGAGTACTGGAGTGGGGGTGCCATTGCCTTCTCCAGATAT
>NW_011494460.1:0-4494 GCF_000754665.1 Bison bison bison | reverse complement strand
TTGGTACCTGCTGAAAGAGGACCCCATCTTCCAGTTACTAGACATCTCTCCTCTTTTCTTTGGGTGTTTTGTATGCCCAGCCAATGTTAAAGGAAGCGCCACAGAATTCCTCAGATGTTCTCTTGAACCAATCTGCCAATACTTTTTATAACATTTCTTTTTTTAATTTCCACCTTCCCTTTATCCTTCTCTTTATTTATGAAGCAGTCCTGTTTTCAGATGTGAAAATGCTGAATTAAAGATGTTATCCCTTGCTGCCCAGGAAACCATCAGTCCTCAAGGTCAGAGCAAGCTTGGCATTCATGCAGAAGGGGTAATGAACCTTGCCTCAACTCTGGGTGGCACACTGTCACATTGACAGTAAAACAGCACTGCTTATGGACATCATTAAAACAAGAACAAAAGATCTCTTGAAAATAGATTCTGCAGTATCTGTCTCTAACGCATCTCTCCATTTGTGTAAGGGGTGGAAAGAGAATTCAAGCATTCTCCTAATCTTTTTTCATATATCCTCCTTCAGTGCCCATGTATCAGAAACAAAGGAAAACAAAATGAAATGATAACCCATTCATGTTGTTTTCCCTGTCACCAAAGCCAATCCATTTTTTAGATTGTGTCAGTGGATACTCAAGGGAATATCCCATGAATTCCTCAGCCTGGCAGGCCATCTTTGGGCATAGTCAGTTCAGCTCAGTTGCTCAGTCGTGTCTGACTCTTTGTGACCCGATGGACTGTAGCATGCCAGACTTTCCTGTCCATCAATTCCCAGAGCTTGCTCAAACCCATGTCCATTGAGTCGGTGATGCCATCCAACCATCTCATCCTCTGTTGTCTCCTTCTCTTCCTGCCTTCAATCTTTCCCAGCATCAGGGTCTTTTCCAATGAGTCAGTTGGGCATAGAAGGGGCTTTGAATTCCCTTACTTCACAACAGAATATTTTTTAGGTTATTGGGTGAAGGAATGCTTCTGAATGGGCTCAGAATCTCCATGACCCTTAATTCCATGACCATCAAAAACTAAGAAAAGGGGGACTTACTTAAGAAGAAAGAAGCACAGTAAGGAATTCTGTTCAACTCTTGAAGAGCTGGGTGCAGGGCCTTCCTGAGGCACAAATGTGAATTAGGTAATGTTTATTTTCAATGCTCCCAGCCCCCTCCTCTCAACCATTCAGTTCCTTCCTTGCTGTAAATCTTTATCAGAATCAGGAAAAAACAGAAGCAAATATAGCTAGACATTTCAATTTAATGACTTTTTGAATTTTAAATTTATCTCTAGTTATGAGAAGATAGACTTCTTTATTGTCAGAGGAATTTCAGACATCATTGAAGGGGATTAGAATGAAGGGCAGAGGAGTCTTAAAAATCCTTTTGGCAGCCTTAAAATTACAATTTGCAACCTACCAGCTCTTCTGACTTTAAGGCTGATATAGTAGTGGGACTTTTAAAAGCTTTTTCTAATGCAGACCAAGAAGTTGAAGAGAAATATCTTGTTTTCTCATGTTCTTGTGTGGTGTGAAACTCATTTGGCTTGGAAAATTTTTTACTCTTTGAATGTTTGCACTTTGAAAGACCATATTCTTAATTTGGACTGGCAACTATGCCAAACATCTTGGCAACTTTACAAAAAAAAGCTTTAATGTTAAAGGAAAATCATACACTCTGAAGCCTGTCATAATATGTTACACTGATAGGGGAAAATGAAATTAATATGGCATTTCTTGTTAACTTCAAATTTCAAAATTTCTTATTATAAGCCAGAAATAGAAGTCTTGGATACATAACTTTTCTTCTGTTTATGTCTGGAGCAACTAGAGGCAATAGAATATTTACCTTATCTCTAAGCAACAATTATAATCAGTAATCATAATCATTTGATATTGTGAGTTTATATGAGAGAAATAGGCAGTGAAGGATTTTTGCACCTAAAAGCAGAATTTCAAAATCTCTCTATGAAGAATTGATGCTTTCAAATTATGGCACTGGAGAAGACTCTTGAGAGTCCCTTGGACTGCAAGGAGATCAAATCAGTCAATCCTAAAGGAAACAACCCTGAATATTCACTGGGAGGACTGATGCTGAAGCATCAATGCTTTGCCCACCTGATACAAAGAGTTTACTCATTGGAAAAGACCTTGACGCTGGAAAAGATTGAAAGCAAAAGAAGAAGGGGGCGGCAGAGGATGAAATGGTTAGACAGCATCACTGACTCAATGGACATGAATTTGAGCAAACTCTGGGGGATAGTGGAGGACAGGGAAGCCAGGCGTGCTGTAGCCCATGAAGTTGCAATGAGTCAGACAAGACTTAACAATGGAACAACAACAAATAGAGCTGAATATATTCAGCTTTGAAAATGACCCCTTTGTTGGAATGAGCTTTATAATAGGTCTTGGGTTTTAAATATGTTGTAATAATAACATAATCTACCCCCTTTTTTCAGTGCATGTTACCTTCTAATATCAATGTACGTCATCTTCAGTGTTTATTCAAATCTTGCAAAATAGGTCTCATTCTCTCTGATTTCCAGAAGAAATGGGAGCTCAGATAGTTTTGTTGACTTGCTCAGGCACCAGCGAAGTGCCACAATTAATATTCAAGCCTTCATCTATCTGGACCTAAATCCTTTGCTCTTTCAGCTATATCTAGCTATGTCTCCAAAGCAAAAATTAATCCCTGACTACTTGTCATACCAATATATAAGGGGTAGTGGCTATAAGGGCATGGGTGGTTAGTTTGGGCCCAGAAAATTACAATGAGGTCTTGAGGGGTTTGGTAAGTAAACATCAAGGGTTAGCATTGATTGCAGCTAGATTAGACCAAGTTTGGAAATATGGAAGCACTCAAGGTAGGTCATGACCGGTGGCTGAAGCAGGTGGATACATTAGGAGCAGGAAAATTATTATAAGAAATCTGAAAAATAGCGGAAGCAATGATGATTCAGTCAGAGTCCTGCAAGACAGTGTACTCACATTTGGTGTGGATATTTAAACAGGGACTAATTTAAACATATGGACATAGTGTAGAAAAATAATGAGATGGTATGATCTCCTGAGGAAAGTAGACAGGAAGCTATGACCATGCCTAAGCCTAAAGGGGTTCAGTACAGTTCAGTCTCTCAGTCGTGTCTGACTTTTTGCGAACCCATGGACTGCAGCACATCAGGCCTCCCTGTCCATCACCAACTCCCGGAGTCCACCCAAACCCATGTCCATTGAGTTGATGATGCCATCCAACCATCTCATCCTCTGTTGTCCCCTTCTCCTCCTGCCCTCAATCTTTCCCAGCATCAGGGTCTTTTCAAATGAGTCAGCTCTTCACATCAGGAGGCCAAAGTATTGGAGTTTCAGCTTCAACATCAGTCCTTCCAATGAACACCCAGGACTGATCTCCTTTAGGATGGACTGGTTGGATCTCCTTGCAGTCCAAGGGACTCTCAAGACTCTTCTCCAACACCACAGTTCAAAAGCATCAATTCTTCAGTGCTCAGCTTTCTTCACAGTCCAACTCTCACATCCATACATGACCACTGGAAAAACCAAAGCCTTGACAAGATGGACCTTTGTTGGCAAAGTAATGTCCCTGATTTTTAATATGCTGTCTAGATTGGTCATAACTTTCCTTCCAAGGAGTAAGTGTCTTTTAATTTCATGGCTGCAATCACCATCCACAGTGATTTTGGAGCCCAGAAAAATAAAGTCAGCCACTGTTTCCACTGTTTCCCCATCTATTTGCCATGAAGTGATGGGACCAGATGCCATGATCTTAGTTTTCTGAATGTTGAGTTTTAAGCCAACTTTTTCACTCTCCTCTTTTTCATCAAAAGGCTCTTTAGTTCTTCACTTTTTGCCATAAGGTTGGTATCATCTGTATATCCCTCTATTGGGAAGAGTCATGTAAAGAGGTATGTTTAGAGATGGCTGTGCACTCAGGATGACTTTAAGCAGCCTATCTGATGATGGACTGCAGCACACCAGGCCTCTCTGTCCCTCACCATCTCCTGCAGTTTGCCCAAGTTCATGTCCACTGAATAAGTGACATGAATAAGTCATCCAACCATCTCATCCTCTGTTGCCTCCTTCTCTTGCTGCCCTCAATATTTGCTAGCATCAGGGTCTTTGCCAATGAGTCAGCTCTTCACATCAGGTGGCCAAAGTATTGGAATTTCAGCTTCAGCTTCAAAATCAGTACTTCCAATGAGTAATCAGTTTTGATTTCCTTTACAATTCAGTTCAATTGCTCAATCATGTCCAGCTCTTTTGTGACCCCATGCATGGATTTTAGCATGCCAGGCTTCCCTGTCTATCACCAACTCCCGGAGCTTGCTCAAACTCATGTCCATCAAGTTGGTGATGCTATCCAACCATTTCATTCTCTGTTGTCCCCTTTTGCTCCTGTCTTCAATCTTTCCCAGCATCAGGGACTTTTCCAATGAGTCAGTTCTTCACATCAGGTGGCCAAAGTATTGGAGTTTCAACCTCAGCATCAGTCCTTCCAA
>NW_011494459.1:1457100-1457819 GCF_000754665.1 Bison bison bison | reverse complement strand
GCTTTTGCTTGTCTGAAAAGCTTTTGATTTCTCCTTCATACTTGAATGAGATCCTTGCTGGGTACAATAATCTGGGCTGTAGGTTATTTTCTTTCATCATTTTAAGTATGTCTTGCCATTCCCTCCTGGCTTGAAGAGTTTCTATTGAAAGATCAGCTGTAATCCTTATGGGAATTCCCTTGTGTGTTATTTGTTGTTTTTCCCTTGCTGCTTTTAATATTTGTTCTTTGTGTTTGATCTTTGTTAATTTGATTACTATGTGTCTTGGGGTGTTTCTCCTTGGGTTTATCCTGTTTGGTACTCTCTGGGTTTCTTGGACTTGGGTGATTATTTCCTTCCCCATTTTAGGGAAGTTTTCCACTATTATCTCCTCAAGTATTTTCTCATGGTCTTTCTTTTTGTCTTCTTCTTCTGGAACCCCTATGATTCGAATGTTGTAGCGTTTAATATTGTCCTGGAGGTCTCTGAGATTGTCCTCATTTCTTTTAATTCGTTTTTCTTTTATCCTCTCTGATTCATTTATTTCTACCATTCTATCTTCTAATTCACTAATCCTGTCTTCTGCCTCTGTTATTCTACTATTTGTTGCCTCCAGAGTGTTTTTAATTTCACTTATTGCATTATTCATTATATATTGACTCTTTTTTATTTCTTCTAGGTCCTTGTTAAACCTTTCTTGCATCTTCTCAATCCTTGTCTCCAGGCTATTTATCTGTGAT
>NW_011494459.1:1442468-1454678 GCF_000754665.1 Bison bison bison | reverse complement strand
AATACACTGGCGTGGGCTCGCAGTGCCTCAGCCACCCTGGGTCTGCCCCCGCTCACGGCGCGTGTAGCCTCCCTGTCCACACTGCTCGGACTCTAGGTGTTCCGCCGGGAACAATCCGAGGCTGGCCCTGGGCTGCACGCACCTCCCAGGTCCAAGCCGCTCAGGTTCAGGCACTCGGGTAGTCCTCAGAGGCGCAGACTCAGTTGGGCCTGCGTTTTGTGCTCTTCCCAGGTCCGAGCGCCAATTTGCTCTTCCCAGGCGAGCGCCAATGCTGCGACTTATCGCCTCCCCGCCACTCGGTTATCTGGATGTAAAACCGGCGCACCTTCTCAGGCAGATGTTGACCGTCCAGACCCCCAAGAAGTTTTAGTTAGCAAAGAAGCCTGCTTACAATTTTATAGATAATGTCTCTCTGGGGCTGCGATTGCCCCCTTCCGGCTCTGGCTGCCTGTCACCGGAGGGGGAAGGTCTGCAGCCGGCTCTCTCTGTTCAGTCCTTTGTTTCGTGCGCGGGCCTGGCGGTCTTAGGTTAGGGCTGGCTTTTCGCGTGGTAGGTATCCCACAGTCTGGTTTGCTAGCCCAAATTATTTCGCTCAGATAGCGCTCAGGGTATTCAGGCCAGATTCTTACTCTCAGCGATGCAGCCCACGGCGCGCCTCCCTGCCCGGCCCTGGTTTGCTAATGGCGGATGCAGGCGTCTGCGCTGCTTCTCTGCTGGGGGAGTTACTGTAGGGCTCGCAATCTGCGAGTTTTAAATTGTTTATTTATTTTTTCTCCCTGTTATGTTGCCCTCTGTGCTTCCAAAGCTCGGCACAGATTCGGCAGTGAGAAGGTTTCCTGATGTTTGGAAACTTTCTCTTTTTAAGATTCCCTTCCCGGGACGGAACTCCGTCCCTCCCTCTATTGTCTTCTTTTTTTTGTTTGTTTTTAATATTTTTTCCTACCTCCTTTCGAAGAGTTGGGTTGCTTTTCTGGGTGCCTGATGTCCTCTGCCGGCATTCAGAAGTTGTTTTGTGGAATTTACTCGACGTTTAAATGCTCTTTTGCTGAATTTGTGGGGGAGAAAGTGTTCTCCCCGTCCTACTCCTCCGCCATCTTGGCTCCTCCCCCAACTTCTAGTCATTTTTATAATTAAATTACTTTGATTAAGTATGAGCCATCCACATATGCCTTCTAGGTTAATTTTAACTGAAGTTCCAGATTACAAAACAAGGTATGAAATATCCAAGCTATTGAAGGATATTTGACTGGGAAAGAATGGGATTATGAGTATGCTGATGATCTGGCTTTTCTCTGCATCCTCAGTACGCGTGTGTTGAGTATGTGTGTGTTGTGTCGGTGAGCAGGCACATGTATGTGGTTGTGTGTAGTTTCGTCTAACATTTTAAGTTTTTTTCTGAGAATTCCACCATAAGCTTTATCTTCTCTGGTATAAAGGATGCCTAAGAGCTAGGCTAGACTGTCTATGTACAGTATAGTTACTGCAACAAGTGTTTGACTTAAATGTAGAGAGTGGACATTTATGAAATTTAATTTATTGACATTTGTGGAGCTGGTGATGGACAGGGAGGACTGGCGTGCTGCGATTTGTGGGGTTGCAAAGAGTCGGACACGACTGAGCAACTGATCTGATCTGATAGTGTATATAAGGAAAATGATTGTTCAAATATAAGGAAAATGAGCACAGGACTACTGAGTTGACTCAAATGTAAATTTTAAAGATCCAGCATTCATTCTACTTATATTTCATGCTGCTGCTGCTGCTGCTAAGTCGCTTCAGTCGTGTCCAACTCTGTGCTAGACTTATAATGAATAATATGCCCAATAAGCAAATATTGAACTAATGTGTAATACAGTATTATCATACACTTAACCACCAGGGAAGTCCATACACTTAACACCTATATCTAAACATTTTTTCTTCTGAATTCTTGGCAACCAATGTCTGGTAGTCTCTGACTCTTGCAATCTGCCAGTATCAGCTTAATGACAGCATCCAGAATTTTCCCAAGAGTGATTATTTTCTAGTCATTGATTTTATTAATAACTAGGATTATCCTATTTGGTATGCCAATCTCTCGTTGAGGCTGGCCCACACTGATTTTCTTTCATTTTTAAATGACTTAATCTCTCATTATGTCTGCCATGTTGGGCCCATATTCTACTGTTTTTTTTATTTTGTTTTGTTTTGTTTTTACTGTTATTATTTTTACTTTTTGGTCACACTGAAAGACATATTCCCTTACAGGGATCAAAAGCACATCCCTTTCATTGGAAGCACGGAGTCTTAACCACTAGACTGTCAGGCAAGTCTGCTATATTCTAAACTGATGTAACATAAATGCCTTTTCTGATCTATTCTTTTGTGTGTATGTTCAGTCACTAAGAAAATGGAAACCCATTCCAGTGTTCTTGGCTGGGAAATCCCATGGACAGAAGAACTTGGCAGGCTACAGTCCATGGGGTTGCAAAAGAGCTGGACAAGACTTAGGGACTGAGTGGGTGGCCATTTCCTTCTCTCGGGGATCTTCCAGATTCAGGGGTCTAACCTGTGTCCCCTGCATCTCTTCCATTGCCAGGCAGATTCTTTACTGCTGAGTGCTGTGGAAGCTCTATCTATTCTTTTAATTTACCATATATATTGTAGCTTTCTCCTAAGTAATCAGCTTATTATTAGAATTAAAACAAAGTTTTATTAAACTTTAGGGGTACAATGCTTGGCAGAGTAAGGATTTTATCCCCAGAGAACAGGGGGATTTTTTTCTAAATTTAGAAACCTTGTACTTATGCCATAAATATTTCTTTTTGGGTAAGAATAAAAATCTAATCTTTGTTTCTAAAATTGTATCCCTGACAAGAGGTATTTTTAGTCAAAAATAGTAAATGTAAATTTTTAAAGTATACTTTATACATTATTTTAAACTGAACTAATTTGTTTTTCCATCTCTGCTCAGTTTTTATAGTCTGTGTGCCTGGCTCAGTTAAATAATTATATTAATCTTGTTAACTGAACTCAGGTGGGCTGCTTGCTGCACACTTCCCAAGACCAACTCCGAAGATTCTGCTTGGTCATGACAGTGTTTAAAGGGAAGCCATTTCAGGTAATCATTAATGTAGGAGATCAGATTTTTCATTGATTTTTCCATTGCGTGCAGATCTGCTACTTCTCCTAATCTTACTTTGGATGTTTATTTGTCTATGTGCTCTGCCTGCTGCAAATGTGCTAAGAAGGAAGCAGAAGGTAGAGAGATTTAGCCACTTAATTCTTTATTCTGATTCCTTTTAATCCATGAAAGGAATCAACAGGTTAGGCAAGGCATTGTGTACATTCATTAGAGAGAAATCAGGAATTCAGTTAAAGGTTATCTAGTGATCTCATTTTGGGAATTAAGGATAAAGGGGAACAGAATCAGGTAAACAGGAAAAGGGCACAGACTGCTTACAAATCCCCACTTGTCAGATATCATTCCGACAAAGGTCCATAGAGTCAAAGCAATGGTTTTTCCAGTAGTTATGTACAGATGTGAGAGTTGGACCATAAAGAAGGCAGAGTATTGAAGACTTGATGTTTTAGAATTGTGGTGCTGGCAAGACTCTTGAGAGTCCCTTGGACAGCAAGGAGATCAAACCCGTCAATCCTAAAGGAAATCAGTCCTGAATATTCATTGGAAGGACTGATGCTGAAGTTGAAGCCCCAATACTTTGGCCACCTGATGTGAAGATCTAACTCATTGGAAAAGACCCTGATGCTGGGGAAGATTGAGGGCAGGAGGTAAAGGGGGCAACAGAGGATGGTTGGATGGCATCATCAACTCAATGGACATGAGTTTGAGCAAACTCTGGGAGATAGTGAAGGACAGGGAAACCTGGAGTCCTGCAGTCCATGGGGTCGCAAAGAGTCAGACACAACTGAGCAACTGAACAACAAAGGGGCCATGGTCCATCTTCTGTCACTTCCTCATATTGACAAGGGCTGCTTCATTCTTAGAGTTGAATATGTAGACTTGGGTCTGTCACATCACTCTGCTGATAATTTTAGCTGCCCACTTACATATACAAGCAAAGCAAACTACAATTATCTTGATACCCACAAATACATAGATTATTATGAGCAATAAGTAGGTTTGGGCTGTAAAGAACCTGCCGGCCAATGCGGGAGACACAAGAGATGAGGGTTTGATCCCTGAGTCAGGAAGATCCCCTGGAGAAGAAAATGGCAACCCACTCCAGTATTCTTGCCTGGAGAATCCCATGGACAGAGGAACCTGGTGGGCTACAATCCACGAGGTCACAAAGAGTCGGACACGACTGAAACGACTTAACACAGGCACAATATTAATCCCATTGTCTTAAGGCTAGTTCTTGGAATTATGCTAGCCATAGATTTATGTCGTGGTCATAGTCTGATCAGCATACAGTTAGCATTTTTTCCCCTGGTGGCAGTTATAGCATCTGTAAAAAAGACTCGAATATGTATCAGAAGCTGAATGATTCTGTGACTCTCATCTTAATCAGTACAGCTCTTTTGTGACTCAGGGAGCCCTGAGAGACTTCAGCTTTTCACCAAACAAGAGGCTGGGAACATGGACGGGCTTTTGTACTTGGGCAGGGGGCATGGTGCAGAGTTCTGCCAGTCTCAATCTCAGTAACACTTTGGGTGTGGGCATCAGTTTAGAAGCAGAGACTACCTCATGAACTTGATTTAGTTACTAGGAATTGCCAGCAGGTGAATTCTTTATTGCTGAGCCACTAGGAAGCAAAACTATTAGTTAACTTTAAACTTAGAAGAATGTTGGTACTTCAACTATGTAAAAAAAAAAATTGATCAGGAGATGATGAATAGAATAAAAAATATAAGTATGTGTGCAGTCACCATTATGCAGTTATTGGTTATCTTACTGAAAAGTTAAGGGCTATTTTATATAGTGATTACATATTCAGAAAGATGCTGCCTTTTCCATTTGTTCCTATAACATTCAGAATGTTTTCTCCCTGCTATGTACTCCCTGATGCCTGAGTTTATCCTTGTCATGCAAGATTCACTGGAAAAAAAAAAAAAAATGTGCTGTTAGCCAGACTGTAATTTATGTGAGGCCAGAGATCATTCAGTATTCAATAATCCGTCCCTCGATGCATATCTCATATATTAGGACATTGTTTCTTTAACAAACAAATTAAAGAGAAGCATTTCAGAGAGTGCAATAAAACCCTCTGATGACTCTGTGCCTTCCCATAACTCTATAAATTATAGTAATAAACTCACCTCCTGCTCTAACTCATGGTTAGTCATTCATTGAGGGGTAGGTTAATGCTCACCATTAAGGCCACTGCTGCAATTTCCAGGCTGGGGCAGCCTTGAACTAGGTTCTGAATATCCTACTTTAATGAGGCAAAGTTCCAGTATAGGCATTGCACAACCATAATGACTTAAAAGAAATTTTAATTTTGCAGTATTTATTAAATGTTTACATTACTCTCAAAAGTTTGTGCAATAGCCTTTCAAAATATATTTTATATTCAGACTATGGATTCATGTTAGCTTAAGATCTGTTCTGCAAGTAGATTGAAAATAATATTCAAACTTAATTTTTTTACCCTTGCTTTATTTGTTTTTGGATGAAACAAGATATGTCATAATCTTCTAGAAATTGTATGAGATTAGAAAGAACAAAATGCACAATGTATAATATTCATGATGACTTAAAATCTGAGTTTCAAAACAGATTTGAATATCAAAATGACAGATTTTGAACAAATATGACATCATGCTGCGATTCATGGGGTCACGAAGAGTCGGACACTACTGAGCGACTGAACTGAACTGAACTGAACTGAATTTTATGATATTCAACACACAACGATCTTACAAGTGTTAAGGTGTTCCTTTGTGATTTATTTTGCTAGATAATCAGAATTGCCAGCTCTAACAATAATTATTATTTCAGCTGTGAAAAGCAATGCTCGAAAGGCAGCTTCATTGGACTACATAATCTCTTCAAGTGTAGGTTTATATTTGTTTCACCTTTGTAACTGCTGCTGAAATCTGGAATTTTCCAATAGTTCTTGTGAACATGTGCAATTCTGGACATATATCTGCTAAAGCTAATACTGTATGACCACAGGGAATAACAGCCCTTTAATGCAGAAATATTCCTCTTAGCAGGAAAAAAAAAAAAAAAATGGATCGGTTGGTAATTTCAGAACTTCTAATTGCCTACACTTGAATAATTTAACAATTTGAAAGTTCAATCCTAAATTACCATGACTTGTCAAACGACTGGCACTTCACATGAAATTAGTCAAAGATTCAGTGCCACTCCTCTGAGTCTGTGGTTACAACCAGGAATTCTTAGCCATGCTGGGGACCTAAGGGTATCCATAAACAGATAGCTCTGGGAAGAGAGAGTTTTATTAGCAGACAGCCTAGTCACCTCCTTTAATCAATGAGCCTGGATTATATGTGAACATCAAATGCTTTCTCATCTTTGTAATGTAAGAGCTAAGCAGAAAGTCTTACATTAAAACTGTGGAAAATTCTTCAATACATGAAAATACCAGACCACTTTACCAGCCTCCAGAAATATGTGTGCAGATCAAGAAGCAACAGTTAGAACCAGACATGGAACAGCAGACTGGTTCCAAACTGGGAAAGGAGTACATCAAGGCTGTATATTGTTACCCTGCTTATTTAAATTATATGCAGAGTATATATGTGAAATGCCAGGCTGGATGAAGCACAAACTGGAATCAAGATTGTGGGGAGAAATATTAATAACCTCAGATATGCAAATGATGCCACCCTTATGGCAGAAAGTGAAGAGGAACTGAAGAGCCTCTTGATGAAAATGAAAGAGAAGAGTGAAAAAGCTGGCTTAAAACTCAACATTCAAAAAAAGATCATGGCATCCAGTCCCATCTCTTAATGGCAAATAGGTGGGGAAACAATGGAAACAGTGAGAAACTTTATTTTCTTGGGCTCTAAAATCACTGCAGATGGTGACTACAGCCATGAAATGAAAAGATGCTTGCTCCTTGGAAGAAAAGCTATTAAACCTAGACTGCATATTAAAAAACAGAGACAAAGGTCTATCTAGGCAAAGCTATGGTTTTTCCATGTATGGATGAGAGTTGGACTATAAAGAAAGCTGAGCGCCAAAGAATTGGTACTTTCAAACTGTGGTGTTGGAGAAGACTCTTGAGAGCCCCTTGGAATGCAAGGAGACCCAACCAGTCTATCCTAAAGGAGATCTGTCCTGAGTGTTCATTGGAAGGACTGATGCTGAAGCTGAAACTCCAATACTTTGTCCACCTAATTGGAAGAACTGACTCATTGGAAAAGACCCTGATGCTGGGAAAGATTGAAGACAGAGGGAGAAGGGGATGACAGAGGATGAGATGGTTGGATGACATCACCGACTTGATGGACATGAGTTTGAGCAAGCTCGGGTGTGGGTGATGCACAGGGAAGCCTGGGGTGCTGCAGTCCATGGGGTCGCAAATAGTTGGACATGACTGAGCAACTGAACTGAACTGAAGCAGATCCTCTGTGCCTCCTTTTGGAAGGACTACTTCCCCGACTCCATCCCTTTAGGTGGTTGGGTCTTCCCAAGAATAGGAAATTTCCACCAGATCCTGTCATCCATACTAGCAAGGGTGACAACACAAACTTAAAGAGAGTCACCAAAATAAATAAGGCAAAGGTAAAACATGAGTTCTAAAATTGTTTTGAATCTACTTGCAGACCACATCTTGAGCTAACATGATTTCATAACCTAAATAAAAAGTATGTTTTGATCGGCTATTTAGACTTCTCAGTGTATTGTAAACATTTAATAAATAATCCAGAATTAAAATTTCCTTTAAGTCATTATGGCTATTAACCTCATTAAAGTAAAATATTTATAAGAATGACTTCCCAGGTGGCTCAGTGGTAAAGAATCCACCTGCCAGTGCAGGAAACTCGAGGTTGATTCCTAGGTAAAGAAAATCCCTTGGAGAAGGGAATGGCAACTCACTCCAGCATTCTTAGCTAGAGAATTCCATGGACAGAGGAGTCTGGCAGGCTACAGTCCATGGGTTCACAAAGAGTAGAACACAATTGAGCAACTAACACTTTCACTTTTCATATGGTCAATAATAATACACATTTCATACACAATTAAAATTGAAAATGGTGTAACTTTTGATGGAAAGGCTTTCTGTATGACAATTTTTATCACATTTCTAGGTACTGCTGCAAACCTTCAATATTCTTACTGATTTTTTGACTACTAGTTCCAAAAGATATTCAGAGAGTCATATTATTATTTTTGGATTTGTCTCTTTCTCTTTCATTATGGTCAATTTTCATTTATACATTTGAAGGTATATTTACTGGGTTCATACGATTTGGGAACTGATTTATCTTCCTTGGTGTATGATAATTAAACACTGAAATATTTCTCTTATCGCCTCTGTTTGATATCTACTTTGTTTTATATTAATACTGCAATATTTCCATTCTTTTGCAAGGGTTATCTTTTTCTATTATTTAAATTTTAATATTTTGAATAGTTATTTTAAAAGTACAATATGTATTATTTAAACAGCCAAGTTTTAATTTAGTTTGATATTTGTGCTTCCTTTTATGTGATGACCTGATTATTTACATTTATTATAACTATAAATACTCTTTTAAATCTACCAATTTGCTACTTACATTCTATTTGAGTTCTATCAGTTCTACATCTTTGTTTCATTTCTTCTCCTCTTTAAGATTATATATTAATTTTTTGTGAATCAGTTACCCTTTGACTGTGTGGATCACAATAAACTATGGAAAATTCTGAAAGAGATGGGAATACCAGACCACCTGACCTGCCTCTTGAGAAACCTATATGCAGGTCAGAAGGCAACAGTTAGAACTGGACATGGAACAACAGATTGGTTTCAAATAGGAAAAGGAGTACATCAAGGCTGTATAATGTAACCCTGATTATTTAACTTCTACGCAGAGTACATT
Organism: Bison bison bison; assembly: GCF_000754665.1. NCBI lineage: Eukaryota > Metazoa > Chordata > Mammalia > Artiodactyla > Bovidae > Bison > Bison bison. The sequence continues at coordinate 1,445,678 of NW_011494459.1, read as the reverse complement.
ATGAGAAACGCTGGGCTGGAAGAAGTACAAGCTGGAATCAAGATTGCAGGGAGAAATATCAATAACCTCAGATATGCAGATGACACCACTCTTATGGCAGAAAGTGAAGAGGAACTAAAAAGCCTCTTGATGAAAGTGAAAGAGGAAAGTGAAAGAGTTGGCTTAAAGCTCAACATTCAGAAAATGAAGATCATGACATCTGGTCCCATCACTTCATGGGAAATAGATGGGGAAACAGTGTCAGACTTTATTTTGGGGGGCTCCAAAATCAGTGCAGATGGTGATTGCAGCCAGGAAATTAAAAGATGCTTACTCTTTGGAAGGAAAGTTATGACCAACCTAGACAGCATATTCAAAAGCAGAGACATTACTTTGCCAACAAAGGTCTGTCTAGTCAAGGCTATGGTTTTTCCAGTGGTCATGTATAGATGTGAGAGTTGGACTGTAAAGAAAGCTGAGCACGAAGAATTGATGCTTTTGAAGTGTGGTGTTGGAGAAGACTCTTGAGAGTCCCTTGGACTGCAAGGAGATCCAACCAGTTCATCCTAAAGGAGATCAGCCCTGGGATTTCTTTGGAAGGACTGATGCTGAAGCTGATACTCCAATACTTTGGCCACCTCATGCAAAGAGTTGACTCACTGGAAAAGGCCCTGATACTGGGAAGGAATGGGGGCAGGAGGAGAAGGGGACGACAGAGAATGAGATGGCTGGATGGCATCACCAACTCAATGGACATGAGTTTGAGTGAACTCCGGGAGTTGGTGATGGACAGGGAGGCCTGGCGTGCTGTGATTCATGGGGTCGCAAAGAGTCAGACACGACTGAGCGACTGAACTGAATGAACTGAACTACCCTTTTATTGGGGCTTCCCAGGTGATACAGTTGTAAAGAATATACCTGCCAATGCAGGAGACATAAGAGATGCTGGTTCTATCCCTGGGTCTGGAATATACCCTGGAGGAGGAAATGGCAACCCACTGCAGTATTCTTGTCTGGAAAACCCAATGTACAGAGGAGCCTGGTGGCCTACGTCCACGGGGTCACAAATAGTTGGACACGACTGAGTGACCACATCCTGTTGGAGAGTAAAGACTATCAATCAGAGAAGGGTAAGGGGAGGGTGGTTCAACAGAAGAAAAAATCAGCAGACTTTGATCAGGAAATTCAGAAAAACGTGTAATGACTATCTAAACTAGAAAGTGATTTCTAACATTATTTAGTTAGATTCAGTTCCTCTGTTGTGTCCAGCTCTTGGCAACCTCATGGACTGAAATATGTCAGGCTTCTTTGTCCATCACTAACTACCGGAGCTTGCTCAAACTCAGGTCCATCGAGTCTGTGATGCTATCCAACCCCCTCATCCTCTGTCATTATCTTCTACTCCCACCTTTAATCTTTCCCAGCGTCAGAGTCTTTTCTGATGACTCAGTTCTTCCCATTAGGTGGCTAAAGTTTTGGAGTATCAGCTTCAGCAACAGTCCTTCCAATGAATATTCAGGACTGATCTCCTTTAGGATCCATTGGTTGAATCTCCTTGTAGTCCAAGGGACTCTCAAGAGTCTTCTCCAACACCACAGTTCAAAAGCATCAATTCTTCAGTGCTCAGCTTTCTTTTTAGTCCAACTCTCACATCCATACATGTCTAGAGGAAAAACCATAGCTTTGACTAGACAGAACTTTGTCAGCAAAGTAATGTCTCTGTTTTTTAATATGCTATCTAAGTTGGTCATAGTTTTCCTTCCAAAGAGTAAGTGTCACTTAATTTCAAGGCTGCAATCACTATCTGCAGTGATTTTGGAGCCCAAGAAAATAGTCTCTCACTGTTTCCACATCTATTTGCCATGAAATGATAGGACAAGACGCCATGATCTTGGTTTTTTGAATGTTGAGTTTTAAGCCAACTTTTTCACTCTCCTCTTTCCCTTTCATCAAGAGGGCCTTTAGTTCTTCTTTGCTTTCTTCCATAATGGTGGTGTCATCTGTGTATCTGAGGTTATTGATATTTCTCCCAGCAATTTTCATTCCAGCTTATGCCTCATCATATGATGTACTCTGCATATAAGTTAAATAAGCAAAGTGACAATATACAGCCTTGATGTAGTCCTTTCCCAATTTGGAAACAGTCTGTTGTTCCATGTTGTTCCATTGCTAACATTATTAATTTAAAGTGGAAATAATATGGTAACACATCCTTAATTGAAATTTTCAACTATTAAAATTTTGAGGATGTGAAGCAGCACAAGCTGGAATCAAGATTGCAGGGAGAAATATCAATAACCTCAGATATGCAGATGACACCACTCTTATGGCAGAAAGTGAAGAGGAACTAAAAAGCCTCTTGATGAAAGTGAAAGTGGAGAGTGAAAAAGTTGGCTTAAAGCTCAACATTCAGAAAACGAAGATCATGGCATCCGGTCCCATCATTTCATGGGAAATATATGGGGAAACAGTATCAGACTTTATTTTTGGGGGCTCCAAAATCACTGCGGATGGTGACTGCAGCCATGAAATTAAAAGACGCTTACTCCTTGGAAAGGAAAGTTATGACCAACCTAGATAACATATTCAAAAGCAGAGACATTACTTTGCCAACAAAGGTTCGTCTAGTCAAGGCTATGGTTTTTCCTGTGGTCATGTATGGATGTGAGAGTTGGACTGTGAAGAAAGCTGAGTGCCAAAGAATTGATGCTTTTGAACTGTGGTGTTGGAGAAGACTCTTGAGAGTCCCTTAGACTGCAAGGAGATCCAACCAGTCCATTCTGAAGGAGATCAGCCCTGGGATTTCTTTGGAAGGAATGATGCTAAAGCTGAAATTCCAGAACTTTCGCCACCTCATGCAAAGAGTTGACTCATTGGAAAAGACCCTGATGCTGGGAGGGATTGGGGGCAGTAGGAGAAGGGGACGACAGAGGATGAGATGGCTGGATGGCATCACTGACTGGATGGATGTGAGTCTGGATGAACTCTGGGAGTTGCTGATGGACAGGGAGGCCTGGCATGCTGCGATTCATGGGGTCGCAAAGAGTTGGACACGACTGAGCGACTGAACTGAACTAAAACATCCATGAGGTTTTGAAAATGAATATTAGCAAGCACTGCAAAGATAACTGTTTTAGAGGTCAATATAACAAAGCCCATAAAATTAAAAATCACATAATTTGTTATCCAGAAAATTTTGTTCCAGATATTTACCCCAGTAAAAATGTGTAC